>NW_013668758.1:124178-135269 GCF_000517525.1 Limulus polyphemus
TTATTTTAATTCAATGAACTGTGTCTACTATAGCATGAACCAAAAGTTTTATCTTAACTCAATGAACTGTGTCTACTGTGGCATGAACCAAAAGTTTTATTTTAATTCAATGAACTGTGTCTACTATAGCACGAACCAAAAGTTTTATTTTAATTCAATGAACTGTGTCTACTGTGGCATGAACAAAAAAATGTATTTTAACTCAATGAACTGTGTCTTCTGTGACATGAACCAAACGTTTCATCTTAACTCAATGAACAATGTTTACTGTGGCATGAACCAAAAGTTTTATTTTAACTCAATGAACTGTGTCTACTGTAGCATGAACAAAAAGTTTTATCTTAACTCAATGAACTGTGTCTATTGTGGCATGAACAAAACCTTTTATTTTAACTCAATGAACTGTTTCTACTGTGGCATGAACCAAAAGTTTTATTTTAACTCAATGAACTGTGTCTCCTGTGGCATGAACCAAAAGTTTTATTTTAATTCAATGAACTGTGTGCACTATAGCATGAACCAAAAGTTTTATCTTAACTCAATGAACTGTGTCTACTGTGGCATGAACCAAAAGTTTTATCTTAACTCAATGAACTGTGTCTACTGTGGCATGAACCAAAAGTTTTATCTTAACTCAATGAACTGTGTCTACTGTGGCATGAATCAAAAGTTTTATTTTAATTCAACGACCTGCGGTTACTGCTACATGAACAGTTTCTACTGCAATATGCATCTCATCTTACAAAACTTGGTTTCGGTTTTGTTCTCTTCAGAGAGTCGATATTTTTTGGAAAATTTCGTAATTTTTACAATTTATAAGGTTTCTTCACTAAGGTGTTCCTTCTTATGACAAATGATTCAATTGGATTATATTTTTAAATCTTAAATAACAGTTAATTCGTTTTTTTAAACGTGAAACCGCACTATAAGATATGTATAAGCCTTATTATGATCGACAGCCAGGCCTGCAGTTCAAGATTTTAGAGACCAGCGTGAGGGAAAACGGCCATGACTAAATGACTTCATTACGTTCAGTAGTTCTGATTTCATAAAAACCTGCAAAAAGAAAAATAACCATGTTTAATATTTTATTTAGTAAGCCTGCTTACTTCTCGGTATGTTTTCAATAAGCATTTTTTCCAGTCCTATTAGAGTACTTTAACCGAAAATCAATATTACATTTACATATAAAAGACTTAAGGGCTGGAACTATATATTTAAAGCCCCCATGTGGTACAGCGATATGTCTGCGGACTTCTACCGCTAGAAATCGGGTTTCGATACCCGTGGTGGGCAGAGCACAGATAGCCCTTTGTGTAGCTTTGTGCTTAATAAACAACAACTAGTCAAATATATTTGAATAAATAACATCTTCTTGGGTATTTATTAAAAAGTTGAATTCCGTAATTATTTTTTGCAACTCACTAAGAATATATTAAACATGGATACTGTTGTTAGGCTTCCCAGCGTATCTTGATAATGTAAATTATAAAACCGTTTACTGTACAGTTTGATTGGATGCTGATGATTATGAGCTTAATTAACGAACTCTCTATTCCCTAGCGTTTCTTCCGCTAGGTTTGTACTGTTCAGTTATAGGCAAGTCACTAATAATTGTTTCTTTATTTTTCAAAAAACGTTAAACTGTTCTGTAATACGTACAAAGCGAAAACTTGTATTGGTTTTAAATTTTTTGTGCTTCTAATTTGAAAAAATATTATTATTATTCTGGCGAGGCCCTCCCTACACAAAAAAAGTTAATTATATTTACTTAATACATTAGACTCGCTAGGTTAATCTCACTTTTGATTTGTTTTTAAGACAGTGTTCCATAAATAATGAAAGTTACGTGATTGGGTTGATAGGACTATAAGAATGGTTTGTGTAATCCAATCAGAATAGAAGTTGATTGTTTGAAATTCATTGTTAGGCTAAAAAAAGGGTGGGTTGGGTGCCGCGGTTTTTATGTACGAACTTATTATTTACTGGTTATGTTTTATTTTAAATTTGTGCATTTACAAGTTAAATACGTTTCCATCTATGTAGGATTTGTGTTAATGTTAAAGACACAAGTTTAGAAAGAAAGATAATTACTAGTTAGATAAAGATCACAGTTCGTGTCTAATGCAATAACCTTCGGTAAAAACGAACAAACAGTAACTTAAAAATGACTGATAATTACAAGTTATTAAACACAGAAAACAACCAGTGACTAAAATGATATAGTTTCTAATGTAGTAAATTTAGCTAAAAGAAAAACCATATACAGTTATTTAAATATTATGGATAATTTCATGTTATAAAACTTAGAAAATAACCAGTGATAAAGATGAGAGTTACATTCTAAGTGAGAAAATTTACGTAAAAAACATACAGTTAGATAAAGATGTCGGATAATTTGAAGTTATTAAAATTAGAAAACAAACAGTGATAAAGATGAGAGTTACATTCTAATGGAGAAAATTTACGTAAAAAACATACAGTTAGATAAAGATGACGGATAATTTCAAATTATCAAACTAAGAAACTAACCAGTGATTAAGATGAGAGTTAGTTTTAAAGTAGTAAATTTAAGTAAAAACAATTAGTTAAAGATGACGGATAATTTGAAGTTATCAAACGTAGAAAACAACCATTGATAAAGATTAAAATTAGTATCTTAGGTAGTAAATTTAGGTAACAAACAAACAAGCAGTTAGTTAAAGATGACGGATAATTTCAAGTTATTAAAATTAGAAAACAAACAGTGATAAAGATGAGAGTTAGTTTCTAATGTAGTAAATTTAGGTAAAAACAAATAAACAATTAGTTAAAGATGACGGATAAATTCACGCCATTAAACTTGGAAAATAACCAGTGATAAATATGAGGGTTACTCTCGTTTTTCAAATTCAGAAAATAAACAGAAAGTTAGATAACTGGTGAGTTAACTAACACTGAAATTTATAGTCCAGTATGTTTATTTATGAAGTAAACACATTGTTAAACGTTGTTTTGTCAAAAAAGCTTGGTAACTCTATGAAGTAAACACATTGTTAAACGTTGTTTTGTCAAGAGAGCTTGATAACTTTATGAAGTAAACACATTGTCAAACGTTGTTTTGTCAAGAGAGCTTGGTAAATTTATGAAGTAAACACATTGTTAAACGTTGTTTTGTCAAGAGAGCTTGGTAACTTTATGAAGTAAACACATTGTTAAACGTTGTTTTGTCCCATAGACATAAGTAACGAACCAGTTTTGTATTTCTTGAAACATAAACTTAAAGAAGAAGACAAATATAACGAATAATTCTGCTTGTCTCAGAAATAATACAAATAATAACAAACTTTAACTTGTTTCGTGTTTCTGACGTCAATATCCAGATTAGGTGTATTTGTCACTGTTCTATGACCCTCCTCTTTAGATAACTTGTAACTTACGCGTGTGAGTATGAAACACGTCAACACTCTGATCAGTAATTAGGTCAGCTGAATGTAAAGAAACTATTAGAAAACAAGAATTAAAAGGAAAAAATACAATTTTAATATCTCAGTTGAAATTGAGGCTTTTGGAGTATTTTAGATACAAATTCTAGTTCTAGGAGTCGTTGTATAAACGCAATATCCTCCATTAAATTTTAGGTTTACTGGAAGTTTACGAAGGGGCGTAGGTTAGCCCTGTGATAGAGCTCTGGATTTCGGAGCTGAGGAGACTGGTACCGAATCCGTGCTATACCACAGTGTATTTACTTTACGTAATTAATAACTATCTTAATGTGTCATGTTACATATAGAGCTATAAGACTTAGTGAATAAGTATCTTAATGTGTCATGTTGCGCATAGAGCTGGCTATAAGATGTAGTAAATAACGACCTTAATTTGTTATGTTACACATAGAGTTGGCTACAAGACGTAGTAGATAACGAACCTAATGTTCATGTTACACACAGAACTGGCTATAAGATGTAGTAAATAACTAACTTAATGTGTCATGTGGAACATAGAGCTGGCTACAAGATGTAGTAAATAAAGAACTTAATGTGTCATGTTGCATATAGAACTGGCTACAAGACTTAGTAAATAACGAACTTAAATAGTCATGTTACACATAGAGCTAGCTACTAAGACGTAATTAATAACTATCTTAATGTGTCATGTTACATATAGAGCTATAAGACTCAGTAAATAACTATATTAATGTGTCATGTTACACATAGAGCTGGCTATAAGTCTTAGTAAATAACGAACTTAATGTTTCATGTTACACATAGAGCTGACTATAAGACGTAGTAAATAACTAACTTAATGCGTCATGTTGCACATAGAGCTGACTATAAGACCTTGTAAATAACTAACTTAATGTGTCATGTTGCACATAGAGCTGGCTATAAGACTTAGTAAATAACTAACTTAATGTGTCATGTTTCACATAGAGACGGCTACAGTACTTAGTAAATAACTATCTTAATGTGTCATGTTGCACATAGAACTGGCTATAAGACTTAGTAAATAACTAACTTAATGTGTCATGTTACACATAGAGATGGCTACAGTACTTAGTAAATAACTAACTTAATGTGTCATGTTACACATAGAAGTGGCTACAGGTCCTAGTAAATAACGAACTTAATGTGTCACGTTGTACATAGTTCTGGCTACAATAATTATTAATTAACCTCCAAGCTTCTGTAGAAGCCGAAAAGGAAACACGACGAGCTTCTAAAAAGACGACAGTTCTAAATAGATGTTAACACAGAGTAGGTAAAGATGTTAATACGACAAAGAAAGTAGTTATAAGATGTAACCTAACTAAACGAGTGAAAATCTTTATATAAAATAGATGGTTATGTTTGTTCGTATATTTTTCTGAACAAACTTATTGATATTATTTGATTACACATTACACATTCTTGATTCTTTTGACTTGAAGATAACAAAGTTAGTTGAGATTCCCCAAGGATTAAGGCTGAATCCTTTCTTTGACACCATTCAGTAAAAGTATTTAAGATTGTGATTTGTGTTTTCTAATTAGTTTTCGTTCAGTTCTAGTGAGGACTATATATTTTTATTTTATTTTATCTTAGATAACAAAGAGTAATTTTGTTACGTTGTCTTAGCAACCATAAGTTTAGAATTCTTTTTTTGTATTTTGGTATATTTTCTGGAAAATAATTGTCCCGTAAAGTTCATTATTTGTATATAACAAGTCTGTCTGTCCTGAATGTGGTTTCAGGTATCTTATAGATTACTTATATTGAGGTTTCCTACGTTGTATTAAGACGATGTTGGAGTCTCAACACCTCATTACAGTCTATGTTGCCACGTCCAGTCATGTTCTAATTGACGACCTTGCATCTTGACAATATTCCTGCAGCGTATTTTGTACTGCGAAAGACTCGATCACTGGCCTGTTATATTCGAATTCCACCAACACTCCCTGCATGCTTTCCATAATCAATCTAGTGTATCTATAGGAGCAGCGTCTGTCGATGTGATCGGAATGTTTTATGTCTTCATATGGAATGCCATCTTACCCGTTTCATTTTCCAATTGTTGGAGGTATGTTGTGAACTATGACCTCAGAAACGTGGACAACTTTTATCACAGATCTTTGAACCCATGGATCTTTACCTATTACAAGATATACAAGGGACAATCCCGTCTTGAGAAATTTAAGTCTCCATCTCAACACATCTTTAGGATATGGTTGTATGCACATTTTGTGTAGGAAACGGCTGTAACACATCATGCTCAAAAGCGATCAGTTTTTGGTGATATTATTACGATAACGGAAGTCACGTGACGCTGATAGCGCATGTGTGAACGAGTTTCTCGAATTATCGGGGAACTTTTCGAATTTTGGCGAAGCCTCTTTGTTAGTATATAAGCCTGGCGAGAAAGGCCAGCGGAAATGAATGTATGGTGAAGCGAACAGTTGTTAAGGTTTTTCGGGTGATTTACGATTCTGTTTCGAGCTAGTGTGTGTTTTGCACTCGTAGAGAGCGAAGTTATCGAGATTGTGAATCGTTGTGATTTATAGCTGTATTATAAAAGTTGTTAATTTTAAAGTGACGAGAAACGTACTGACTGTGGAATTCCTGTGTACTAAAAGTTCTATATCGAGAAAGAAAGGACTTGTATCTCTGAAATTCCTCGGAAAGAATTTCTACCGGGAATTAACAAACAAGCAGATACGTAACAATATAAAAAAATGTCAAGACACTTTTCTGACACAATATGTGGCACCGGAACTTTATATCGGCTATGATTGGCACGTGACTTGCTGATTTGTATTCAATATCGATTTAATAATACATACTCAATCCTGTGTAGTCAACGTTTTTTAACTATTGAAATATAGCTTTAGTTTATTGTATAAACAATGGTACATATATTTCTCTAACTTGATTTAATTTGTTTCAGACATCAATTGTATTTCTAAAAACTATCCCGATTCAGTCCTTCTAACAGTGTCTATATCAAAATACCACAATGACCTTTGAATCCCTTTACTACTTTCAGAACACCAATATGTAAACAAAATAAATTAGTAACATCATGGAAGAGACAGATAGAATAAACATTTGGGCTCCCAGTATTAGTGCGTGTAAGTGTATAAAATCTCTTGGATAATGGGGAAAAGCTGGTTTTAAATATAAAGTATTGTGATATACACGCTTGGGTCAAGCTCAAAGTGGAATGGTTCTGTTAAAATATTCCACGCTATTAATAGTAACCCTAAAGTCTTATTAAGCTCATGATTTTGAAGAGTCGTTAACGGAAAGGTATATCCATGATGAGCAAATTAATAATAGGGGTGTTGTCAGAGGCAGAGAAACACTAAGTGTATATGTCTATTATGTATAAAATGAGCGTGTGAATAAAAAGACCATTTTCTTATTGATATGGGTGGAATATCTGAGTTCGTATTTACATATAATAAATCAGTTTTGGTCGTGAAACAATAAAGCAATTGAACTCAGAACAACAAAAGTTGAAAGTTCATATTAATAATCAATCCTCCATGGTTAGTTTGTAAAGCATGCGTTTCATAAGTAAAAATCAGTTCTATGATTAGTTTAGTGCTTAAATATTGTCGAGTTATATACCTTGTTAGTATGTTATTATATAATTTGTTCGTGTTGAAATATATCAGGTCGTCAAGAAATTAATGCCACTTTTTTAGATGAAAAAAACCCGAACAACAATTTATATATCATAACAAAATATTTACTAATAGTGCACAAATAATGTTGAATTTGATAGTTTGTTAGTCCACAAATAGCGTTGAATTATATAATTTGTTAGTGTTCAACTAATTGTTGAATTATATGGGTTGTTAGTACAGAAATAATGTTGAATTTGATAGTTTGTTAGTCCACAAATAGCGTTGAATTATATAATTTGTTAGTGTTCAACTAATTGTTGAATTATATGGGTTGTTAGTACACAAATAATGTTGGGTTATACAGTTTCTTAGCGTTCAAATAATGTTGAATTATACAGTTTGTTAGTGCACAAGTAATGTTGGGTTATGTAGTTTGTTAGTGTTCAAATAATGTTAGATTATATAGTTTCTTGGTGTTCAACTAATGTGGACTTATATAGTTTGTTAGAGTTCAAATAATATTGAGTTATGAATTTTGTTAGTGTTCAACTAATGTTGAATTATATAGTTTGTTATTGCATAAATAATGTTGAGTTTGTAGTTTGTTAGTGCACAAATAATGTTAAGTTACGTGGTTTCTTAGCGTTCGACTAATGTTGAATTATATCATTAGTTAGTGTTCAACTAATGTTGAATTATATCATTAGTTAGTGTTCAACTAATGTTGAATTATATCATTAGTTAGTGTTCGACTAATGTTGAATTATATCATTAGTTAGTGTTCAACTAATGTTGAATTATATCATTAGTTAGTGTTCAACTAATGTTGAATTATATCATTAGTTAGTATTTGCCCTATAACATTGTTTAGTTACATAGTTTATTTGTGTTTGTCCTATAACATTGTTTAGTTACATAGTTTATTTGTGTTTGTCCTATAACATTGTTTAGTTACATAGTTTATTTGTGTTTGTCCTATAACATTGTTTAGTTACATAGTTTATTTGTGTTTGTCCTATAACATTGTTTAGTTACATAGTTTATTTGTGTTTGTCCTATAACATTGTTTAGTTATATAGTTTTTAGCGTTTATGTTGTAATATTGTAGATTTATATAAAATTGTTAGTTCTTTGGTTATAATATATTTTAGTTATATCGATTGATTCGTTTTGATATAAATATAGAAAAGGAGGTTTTGCTAAAAAAGTAAAACAATAATTACAAAACAATGTTTTCATTCCGATATTGTTCGGTATATTGAAACAATATTAACTGGAATTTGTTATTTTACTTGTTTTCAGCGTTTTATTTCTGTCATGAATAACTAACTTTATTTCTATAGTTGGAAAACAAAATAAACCACAGTTTCTTGTTTTGTCGACAGAAATAAAACAGGTTTAAAATTCTTGCTTGTGATATATTTGAGAGAAAACGTCAGCTGTCTAATCGTTAAAAGGGAAAACATGTAATAGTTCATTTAGAAAATAAACTTAAGAGCCGGAAAGTGTACGTAAGAGAACTCGCGCTGGTGATGAGCACTAAAAAGTTGATTTTCTTTAATATCTAAACCCACAAGTGTAAAGAAGAGTAATCGAACCTAGATATACTCAACTGTGTAATTTTTCATCAATAACCATTAGGAATAAGCCTTTTATAAAACACCGTACATTTGCCAATCTGAAATGTAATTATTCATTTCGATGTTGAAGGTTTAAAATGGAAAGTAACGTTCCGACTCATGTGCTTTCTTAGAAACAGAATAGAGGTTATAAAACTTCCGAAGATTAGAAAAAAAAAAGTCTAACTCTGTTAAAGGTCCAAAAAATGAAACTTTTAATTTCTGCAATGTTGTTATATTAAAAATAAAGAGTTAAAGCATCTGCCAACAGTTATGTTTACTTTCTAAAGTGTTATCTAATTATCTACTAGATCATCTTCCAAAACATTTACACAAAAACATTTAATCAATGTTATAGGTGAAACTCTTGCTTCAATGGACATTGAGAATAGAGTTTAATACAAACGTTCGCGTATGTGGTACTGCTCCATTTTTAGGAACATAACAAACAACTAGTGAGGTAGTACTGCTTTATTCTTAGGAACATAACAAACAACTGTTGAGGTGGTACTATTCCGTTTTTAGGAACATAACAAACAACTATTGAGGCGGTACTGCTCCGTTTTTATTAACATAACAAACAAATAGTGAGGTAGTACTGCTCCGTTCTTAGGAACACAACAAACAACTATTGAGGTGCTACTGCTCCGTGTTTAGGAACATAACAAACAACTATTGAGGTGGTACTGCTCCGTTCTTAGGAACATAACAAACAACTATTGAGGTGGTACTGCTCTGTTTTTAGGAACACAACAAACAAATATTGAGGTGCTACTGCTCCGTGTTTAGGAACACAACAAACAACTATTGAGGTGGTACTGCTCCGTTCTTTGGAACGTAAGAAACAACTAGTAAGTTGGTACTGCTATGTTCTTAGGAACATGAAAAAGCAGTAGTTAGGTAGTACTGCTTCGTTATAAGGAACATAACAAACAACTAGTGAAGAGGTACTGCTTCGTTATAAGGAAAATAACATACAACTAGTAACTTGGTATGCTTCATCATAAGGAACATAACAAACAACTAATAAGGAGGTACTGTTTTATTCTTAGGAACATAAGAAACAACTATTGAGGTGGTACTGCTCCGTTTTTAGGAACACAACAAACAACTGTTGAGGTGGTACTGCTCCGTTCTTTGGAACGTAAGAAACAACTAGTAAGTTGGTACTGCTATGTTCTTAGGAACATCAAAAAGCAGTAGTTAGGTAGTACTGCTTCGTTATAAGGAACATAACAAACAACTAGTGAAGAGGTACTGCTTCGTTATAAGGAAAATAACATACAACTAGTAACTTGGTATGCTTCATCATAAGGAACATAACAAACAACTAATAAGGTGGTACTGTTTTATTCTTAGGAACATAAGAAACAACTAGTAAGGTCTCTTTCATTATAAGAAAAATAACAAAGAAGTAATAATGTGGTACTACTCCATTTTTTAGAACATGACAAACAACTAGAAACGTAGTCCTGCTCTATTCTTAGGAGCAATTCAAACAACAACCTTCAGAAAAATAAATAAAACAACCACATACAAATCAAAGAACTACTGTCAATAAACAGCCAACTCCTTTCTTCTAAATAAATCTAACAACCAGTGGAAAGATACAAGTCTACTAGAAGAAGTATAACAAATAATACAGACAAGATAACTTCTCCCTTTGGAATATTCCAAATAACCAAGAATAAAATATAACTCTATTGTCAGAACAATTTAAACAGCCACAAATAAGATGGGACTACTTTCTTAAGAACAGAAGCAACAACCGCATATAAGATATCACTCAATTGTTCTCACTAATTTCTAAAGCAAAAAGCTTCACAGGCGGCTATCTGGGCCGTGTCCACCAGCAGTATCTAAACCCGAATTTTAGCGTTATAAGTACGCAAACGCATCGCTGAGCCATTAGAGGCTCTTCTGAACAAATCAAACAACCACATATAAGATACAACCCCATTTTTCTGGACAAACTGAACACGTACAGATAAGATACAATTCCATTCTTTTCACCAAACCAAGCAACCACCGATAAGACCAAACTACATTATTATGAGCTAACCAAACAACTACAGATTGTTAATGGTTGGAGACTGCTTGAATGGGTAATGAAGAAAAACTTTAATATAAGTTAACATAACAGCAAATGTACAACGTTTCGACCTGATGATGACAAAACTTTGTCGAAACGTTGAACATTTGCTGTTATATTAAACGTATATTAAAGTTTTTCTTCATTACCCATTCAAGCCGTCTCCAATCATTAAGGGCCCGGCATGACAGGGTGGTTAAGGCGCTCGACTCGCAATCTGAGGGTCGCGGGTTCGAATCCCCGTCACACCAAACATGCTCGCCCTTTCAGCCGTGGGGGCGTTACAATGTGAG
>NW_013668758.1:135402-143033 GCF_000517525.1 Limulus polyphemus
TGATGACAAAACTTTGTCGAAACGTTGAACATTTGCTGTTATATTAAACTTATATTAAAGTTTTCTTCATTACCCATTCAAGCCGTCTCCAATCATTATTAGTCTCAAAGTGGGTTCCTCATAATCGAATTTGAACTACAGATTATATCCAACTCAATTCTTCTGATCAAACCAAACAACTACAGATAATAAACAACTCCATTCTTTGACAAAGCCAAACAACCACATGTATAATTCTACTCCCTTCTTGTGAACTAACCAAACAGATCAGATAAATCTCCATTCTTCTGAGCAAACTAACCAACCACAGAAAAGATACAACTCCGATCATCTGACCAAACCAATAACCACTGATAAGATATAACTTCATTCTTCTGAACACCAGCCCAACAACCACGGAAAAGATACAACTCCATTCTTCTCACCAAACCAAACAACCACAGATAAGATATTACTCCATTCTTTTGAACAAAGGAAATAACCACGTAATAAGATCCTACTCCTTTCTTCTGAAGTAACCAAACAACTACAGATAAGATACAATTCCATTATTCTGAACACACCAAGCAACCACAGATAAGACACAACTCCATTCTTTTGAACAAACCACACAACTAAAAATAAGATACAACTACATTCTTCAGATCAAACCACACAACTACAGATAAGATACAACTACATTCTTTTGAAGAAACCCAACAACCACAGATAAGATACAATTCCATTATTCTGAACACACCAAGCAACCAAAGATAAGATAGAACTCCATTCTTCTGACCAAACCAAACAAACAACCTTAAATAAGATCCAACTCCATTCTTCTGAACAAACCAAAAAACCACAGATAAGATACAACTCCATTCTTTTGAACTAACCAAAAACTAGAGATAAGATACAATTCCGTTCTTCTGACCAAACCAAACAACCACACATAAGATACAACTCCATTCGTCTCAACAAACTACAGAATCACAAGTAAGATACCACTCGATTCTCCTAAATAAACCAAACAACCACAAATAAAATACAACTCCATTCTTTTGACAAAGCCAAACAACAACATATAAGATTTTACTCCATTCTTGTGAACTAACTAAACAACTAGAGATAAGATACAATTCCATTCTTCTGACCAAACCAAACAACCGACTCTATTCTTCTGAACAAACGAATCAATCACAAATAAGATACAACTCCATTCTTCTGACCAAACCTAATAACCACAGATAAAATCCAACTCTATTCTTGTGAACAAACCCAAAAACCACAAATAAGATTCGACTCCATTCTTATGAACTAACCAAATAACCACAGATAAGATCCAACTCCATTTTTTTAACCAAACCAAACAAACAACTACAAATATGTCGCAACTCCGTTCTTCTGACCAAACCAAACAACCACACATAAGATACAACTCTATTCTTCTGAACAAACTACACAATCACAAGTAAGATGCCACTCTCTTCTTCTAAATGAACCAAACAAATTCAGATAAAATACTGCTCCATTCTTTTGACAAAGCCAAACAACTACATATTAGATTTTACTCCATTTATGTGAACTAACCAAACAACCACAGATAAGATACAACTCCATTTTTCTGAACTAACCAAACAACCACAGATAAAATCAACTCCATTGTTCTGACCAAACCTAATAACCACAGATAAGATCCAACTCTATTCTTCTGAACAAACCTAACAACCACAAATAAAATCCACCTCAGTTCTTCTGAACAAACCAAAAACCACAGATAAGATACAACTCCATTCTTTTGAACTAATCAAACAACTAGAGATAAGATACAATTCCATTCTTCTGACCAAACCAATCAACCACACATAAGATACAACTCTATTCTTCTGAACAAACTACACAATCACAAGTACGATACCACTCTCTTCTTCTAAATGAACCAAACAAACTCAGATAAATTAAACTCCATTCTTTTGACAAAGCCAAACAACTACATATAAGATTTTACTCCATTCTTGTGAACTAACCAAACAACCACACATAAGATGCAACTTCATTTTTCTGAACAAACCGAACAACCACAGTTTAGATACAAGGTGGAAATTAAAAATAACTTAACTTTAGTATAAATCATAAGTAAAATGAACTCTTTGAGGTACACGCTTATCTCTACATAAAATTCATTGGAAAATGTAACAAGTGAAAAGTTTCGTAGAAATACGGTAGATGATGAGGCAACTTTGATGTGTAAATTTACACGTTCTTGTTGGTCTACAAATCCAGAAAGCAAGACATTACCCATCGATATTATGCCATATTTTAAACTATCCAACAGCTAACTCACTGATTGAAGTTAATCTGTTGGTCTGTCTGACAGTTAACTCGTTATTAAGACCAAAATAAAATAACGTATTTTTATTATATTAGATCTTCTGGAATTTTTTTGTCGTCTTCTTGATGCAACGCTATACAATGGTCTATCTGAGCAATATCCACCGCATCAAACCGACTCGCGAATTTTAGCGTTGTAAGCCCATAAGTTTCCAGAGGGACCTATGATAAATATTCAAAGCGAACAAACAACGTTGGACTGTTGCACAATATAATTAGCTGTGTTAAAAACGGGGCATAGCTCTAAAAAGTCTCTACATTCTTCTGCAGCGCTATCCACCTTCATCATCCAGCACTGCCATAAGACTTAGCGCCAAGAAAAGTAGGACCTTTTAGAGCCTTTATTAAAGCTAATTTTATTGTGCAACAATTAAACGTTTTTTTTGTTCGATTTTAATATTTTACTTCTGTCCAAGTGTTTTTTTATGTAATTACGTTTATATAAACCTAATAGTTTTCACTGTAATTGATCTAGAAATACTTGTTGTTGAATCATGAGGTGACTTTATTACGCGGCTCTCAGTCCCACTATTCGATGATACAAAGTAGCCCAAGAGTTGGCGGTGGGTGGTGATGACTAGCTGCCTTCCCTCTAGCTAAGTTAGGGACGGCTATCATAGATAGTTCTCGTATAAGCTTTACCCAAAAATCAAAACAATGAAACGTGCAGACAAATGTATCCTTTTGTCTGTCTATCTACCTAACTGTCACTTACATGAAACTAACACGTTTTAATTTTGATTACAACAAGGGTTTATTACTTTGTAAGAACAACAGTAGCAGTTATTTTAGCTTAAGGAAAGTCTGTCTAAGCATGCTAATACAACGGTTCATAGCTTCGACTAATGTCAAATGCAGGTTTTAAGCTTCGAAGAGAACTGTGTTTATAAGTGACAAAGACAACTGTTTGTGAATTGTAACACCAGATGGCCGATGAAATATAGTTTGGTATGAAAACGTTTGTGTCGGTCACGAGGAGTTGCTGGTTTCGGAATATTCCTGTGATGTTTCTTAGTTTTAATGTTGTGTGGTATTTATATATATTTTGTTTCGATAAACAAGGTTTTGATTGATATTTTATAGAGGGGTAGAATCGATTTTCCCGTTATAACGTCTGAATCTTTAGCTCCAATGTTGTAAGATCGATATCAAAAGCTCTACCACGAAAGCTAAAGAACTTCAATCAGTTTAATCAGACAGTTCATTCTATAGACACTGGTTCACTTCTGATCTTTCATGATATTTGTTTTTATTTAAACGACAAAGTTTAACGACTTTTGGATATGTGAATAGCGTGTTGTTTAACTCCAAGACTCTGAATCAGATGATTTCCGGACTTCACTCATTCTGGAGAGAACTTGCACAAGAAAATATGGAACTTCACAACACTGTCTTTTCCCGGGAAAATAACTAAAACAAACAAATACTCGTTAATCATTGGCATGTTATTAAGATAAAGTTAAATATAAATCTTTGACAGAAGTTCGAATTCTGATCTTTAATGAAAAAGGTATATTTGGTTTTCGTATTTATAATTATATCTGAATAAAATAAAGTTCAAATTTTAAACTTTAGAGCGTCCCATGTTGTGTAATCTGTGTATGGACTTACAACGCTAAAATCTGAGGTTCAATTCATAGAAATTGATATAGTGCCCATTATTAACTTTGTGCTTAAAACAAATAAACAAAGTTTACATTATAATAGCGATCGACGTGATGTGAGCGTAGTGTTAAAAATATAATAGGCTTAGTACTGATGTCCTAAGACCAGTATAATTAATTTGAATGTATAAACGTTCTATGGTTTTTATGTTCTTTTACTTAAATTTGAACAAATGAGAAGTGATTCACTTGACACACCCACAAAGCTCCTAATGGAACCCAAAATACTCAACAAGAACAACTGATGTACAACTGTTTAACGTTTGCGAAACGACCGATGAAAGGTTGTACTTGCAATGCCAAGGGGTGTCCATTTTTAAATTTAAACGCAAAACGCGACGACTGAAAGTGTACGTTAAGGGCAAAATAGAGAACCAAAACTTTACTTGTGAAAACAAGCGTAAAAAATAAAATAGAACGAGGCAGAAATATTCTGCAATTTATCTTAAATATAAATTTTTGAAAAGTCAAATGGGATTTGTTTGCCCTCTGGAAAAACAGGTTTTCAATTTTCCTGTCATCGATTGAAAACCGTATATAATAATATGGCAAAGCAAAAGACAGTAAAAACACACACACACATATATATATAATTTTTCAGGAAAGCTGTCAAAGTACGTACTTGACAGAGAACGTATGAGAAAGAAGGAGATTTACAACACTAATTACATACCACCAAAATCATCACAATTCCATACCCTAATGAGTTTTCAATGTTCTCCCTGTCAGAACTCAAGTTTTTAATGAATCTATCAGGTGTACATTCATGCTCATTTTTCCGGTTAATGAGGCTCATAATAACTGCCTGTTATCAAACAAAGGCTGTCACAGAACTATTTCTGCCTGCCGGGCTCAAACTGAAGAAACGAGTGACAGTTATGGTTATTAAATGACGTCGCTATATATTTCTTTCGAGACCACGTGTTCTACATTTATAAATGGCTAACCACATGCTCGAAACTAAACCTGTAAGGTAGAATATCAATTTTTTTTTTCTATTTTTAACATCAAAGACAAAATTGTAGAATCTGAACGGGTGCTGTTAAATCACAAAAAAACCGCAGAATTTCTATTAAAAATGCATTTAATTAACCATTGAAAAGTTTAACCATCCTATAACACTTGATTCACACATATTGTAGTTTCCAACTTTTAAGGCTGCTGTGTAGATAATACACAAATATTATAACAAATCAAGATACATACATTTCACCACATACATCTTCTTTGACACTAAATTAAGATGTAAGTACTTTATTCATGTTTACTAAATGTTGTTGTGATTAGAAAATATGAAAACAAACTTTTGGCTCCTAGTTTCAACTAAAGTTTCCCTTCCACGTGATTTATTTTACATAGAACTGAAATTTGTAACATGAATCGTAATTTATGGACACGTTCGCTAAACGATCAGATCACAGCGATCCCACGTTAGTTAAACTAACAGATCACACCGATCATGCGTGGGCTAAAATAGCAAATCACAGTGACCACACGTGGGTTAAACGGTCAGAGCACAGTCATCATGTGTGGGCTAAGCGAACAGGTCACAGTGATCACACATGGGCTAAACGATCAGATCCCATCGATCCCAAATGGGCTAAATTAACAGATCACAGTGATCCCTAGGATTCAGGGACAGTGATCCCTAGTTGTGAACAACGGACCAAAGAAAAGACAAGAGGCACCACAAGGGCTGCTATCGGTAAAGGGATTGACTGACACTCTTATAACACAACCACACCTAAATATTCAGAAGGTATTTATCAGCATTATGTCTCGAACCCTGAACCCTTCGATATGGCCGATATAACACCTGTAACAGCAGAGCGTATCATCGAAAGTAACTCGCATAAAAACCTCTCGCAAGGTCTTCAAACTTGAGTTAAGAAAAGCAAGTACGTTTTAATCAAAAATCGTACACTGCTGAAAAGCCAATTCATTTATCGATTTCTTAATCTTTTCCGCCACATTGTCAGTTATAATATAATTTAAATATATGAAGTTATTGAAAATTCAGATTGCGGTTGAACAGATCAGTATTTAATGTCATCTTTTCACAAAATATGTACCCTAGAAAGGTCATTTAGTTGAAACTTTGCACATATATATATATACATATACAAACACTTCTTTTTTTTCTTGTTACAGTAGAGGCAGTATCACTTAACTAAAAACTTTCAATAAAGAGGAGAGTATTACATGTTTAACAACTATTTCAAGAATGGGGTTGTACCACAAGTTTAAACTTCCTATTACCAATAGGGATAGCATTACGTGTTTAAAAATTATATCACCAATAGTTAGTGTATTTCGTGTTTAACATCAACAACGGGAATATTATTATGGGATTCTAAATTATGTCAACAATAGGAACAGTATTACATGTTTAACATCAACGACAGGGACAGTATCACGTGTTTAACATCAACAATAGAAATATTACTACGGGTTACAAAATTATATCAACAATAGGAACAGTATCACGTGCTTAGATAACTTAGCTAAGTGCTTTGTAAGGGTATATGAAGTTACAAATTGTGATTCGATCCTCGCGATGGACACGGGGTATGTTGGCTTAAAATTTTAACAGTGTCATCTACTGCTAATATCAGTTTATTGGTTAAAATAGTTAATAATAGGGACATTACTATCAGATTCAAATATTATAAATGATAGGGATATTTGTACCAGATTAAAATATTATAAATTATAGGGGCAGTACTACAAGTTAAAAAAATTATAAACAAGAGGAACGACATCACAATTATGTCTACGTCAAGTACTACATCTTTAAACTTATATTTACAATAGGGGTTCCACAATAATATTTCAATCTGGTAGTAATGTCCCTATAAGTTATAATATTTTAATCTGGTAGTAATGTCCCAAATCCTTATAATATTTTAATATTGTAGTAATCATTCATAATGCTTTAATCTGGCAGTGATGTCCCAATCCTTTATAATATTTTACTATGGTATTATGTCCCTATAAGTAATAATATTTTAATCCGGTAGTAATGTCCCAATCCTTTATAATATTTTAATATGGTATTTATGCCCCTATCATTTATAATATTGTAATCTGGTAGTAATTTCCCTTTCACTTATAATATTTTAATCTGGTAGTAATGTCCCTATCCTTTATAATATTTTAACCTGGTAGTAATGCCCTATTATTTATAATATTTTAATATGGTAGTAATGTCTCTATCATTTATAATAATTAAATCTGATAGTGATGTCTCTATAAGTTATAATATTTTTTCTGGTAGTAATGTCCCTATCCTTTATAATATTTTAACCTGGTAGTAATGCCCTATTATTTATAATATTTTAATATGGTATTTATGCCCCTATCATTTATAATAATTAAATCTGATAGTGATGTCTCTATAAGTTATAATATTTTTTCTGGTAGTAATGTCCCTATCGGTTATAATATTTTAACCTGGTAGTAATGCCCTATTATTTATAATATTTTAATATGGTAGTAATGTCTCTTTCATTTCTAATATTTTAATCTGGTAGTAATGTCCCTATCCTTTATAATATTTTAACCTGGTAGTAATGCCCTATTATTTATAATATTTTA
>NW_013668759.1:0-2018 GCF_000517525.1 Limulus polyphemus
ACCTTGTGTTGGAGAAATTGCATTCATTCTGAACTAGCAAAGGTAACTCATTTCTTATGTAAAAGGCATATGAAGTCCTGTCAGTAATTAGTAGGATTGATTACAATATTTACAGTATTGTTTAGAATTTTTTTGGGTGACTTGTATGTTATTAAGGATCCTGTAAATGACAAAGTCCTGGATCCACAAGCAATTTTTGTTTGTGTAGTTTAGAAAAGTATTTAAAAAGCTGATTGAGTCTGTAGATCCCATAGGCAATTGTAGGATGTTAACCAGTTGGACACTAATGATAGTACATTTCCACTTCCTCTTCAGGTTAGTTCTATTGGAAATGAAGAAATGGTATATTAAAGTATCTAATTTTTTATGATCTAGGGCCTTATGGCAACTTTTGAAAAACATGTACATATTGTAGACCTCAGTTCCAACTGACTTTAAAGTCTGAAATGTAAAAGATATTAGTAGAAAGATACTTTTTTATTTTTTATTTTAGTGGTTTGTGGACCATGTTTTACACGAAAGCTTTTTATATAATCTGTCTTCTGAAATATAATGTAGCCAATAAGGACAATCTGCATTTGCATCTCATAAATCTTGATGTACTTTTAGCTTTTCTTTTCTTAGCTACAGTGTGTTTTTCACCTAACTGCCTTGTGTTTTCTTTTACCAAACTTAGGGTAGTTTGGAAGTAAGTAGTTAGGTAACAGTAGATCATGCAGGTTATTTGATCAGTTTCCATACCTAGTTTACAGGAGTCTAACCTCTAACCATCAAAGAGAGGTATATTAGTTTAGGAAGAATAAATTGTGCAAAAATTAGGAGCTGCCCAAATTGTATAAAACCTAGATCCTGGATGCTTTTGTGAAGTTTAAGGCAAGTTAAATTGCTTTAGTAGTGATATTTCCTATTTAATCCAGTACCTTATTACTTTGTTTCATATGGAATTTTCCTAGTATATACTGTAGCATCTGTGAAAAAGTTAGGATATTCAGGAATGTTTTAATATTGCCTTTTGAGAAATCTCTCTCAGATTCAAAGAGTAATGTGTACTGTTTCAACATAATGCAGGCCAGTGGCAGACATTTGAGATTATGGGGTTGCCGGGATCTAAAAGTTCTGACAGTAGGGACATAAATTCTAATAAATAATTAAAATACAATATTTCACATTTAAAAGATGTTTATTAAAGCCATCAGTGGCTTCCACTTAAAACACTACATGTTTTGACACCTTCTGCATTGTCTGTAGAATTCGTATTAACTCTTTCAGCACGGGCTTGGTCCCTAGGACCCACCTCATAAACATTTTGTGCTTGGTATAGTTTTCATGCTATAACTTTTAAATTAGTAAGCGAGTGTTAATGAAATTTGGCAGATTATCAGTAAACATTATAATGATTTCATACACAAAATATCAAATTTTTTTTTAAGTCTTAAGGTTTGTAAAGCAATGTTTTTCTCATGCTTTTATTTTTCTTTTTGCATGTTGCCTATCTAACATGCAAAGTAATTTTCATTTTAAGATTAAAAATACTTTTATGCATCATAAAATGTTCACATTTCACATGTGAAATATTTATAATGTCCAGATAGTTATCAAACGTTTCTTAAGGAAAAACTATATATTTTATCTGTTATTTTCAGTAAGGAATCTCTGTATGGGTTCGGTAGGTTTGTCCGATCTTGTAATCACCTTAAAAAATTAGGAAATAAATATAAATTATGCCTCTTTCATTCTAGAATGAACACAAATTATAACAGGAAAACATAAATGTTTAGATTAAATAGCTTAAATCTCATAACATTATATATTTATATATATATATTTATCATTTTTATGATATTGACCTTTCAGCCACACCTGGCTAACAATACATAAGTTACAATGACGTGGCACACGTGCACTCATGTTACAGTATCCAATAACATAAAACTGATCTTTGGTCTGTACAAAGTAACTTATCTTGGCTGTGTTTAGTAGACTAGTATTTTGTAAAATACGGTCACATTTCAATTATT
>NW_013668759.1:2870-11409 GCF_000517525.1 Limulus polyphemus
AGTATTTTGACATCACAAACATCTAATTTGAACCAGTGTTGCATTAAGCATACCACATGACACACAGAAACCGATGTTTATCTGTGATTTTAATATTTACTTTTGAATTAAGAATTTGAGTTATGTGTAGTACTAAAATTTGAATTATAATCTACAGTTTGATACCAAACTTATTGACATAAATTCATGAAAAAGTGGTTAAATAAAATTTTGAACGTGAGTCAACAAACGAGATGACGTGGCCTTTCATCTGTAACCCCTCTCCAAAGGGTTAAATAGGGAAAGATATTTGGGAGTACATTTTTTTGGCTTGCATATAATTTAGCACCTTAATTGTACAACTGATACATATTGATTAAGTATTTAATACATTGCTATTATTTAAACTATCTCTATTTGACAAATATAAATTCATATTTGGGCTCATTATTGTATTATGGTGGAAGATATTTTTGGATCACCGATGTTTTAGACATTACATTTTATAATGGCTTTTCAGATGAAAAACTCATTTTGATCATTCTATTATATATGGATATCTTAACTTACTAGAACATCTAGCAAAGTCTTGTACGTTTCAGCGTGTATGATAATGTGTTTTTTTTTATGTTTATGGTGCATGATAGAAGGGGAAGTATACTTTTAAAACTCTTGCCATAATATATTTTGCTACCCTGGTATATAAGTATAGAAAAAAATATCTATGCTAACTAACATACAACAAATGTAACCAATTGTATACATGGAAATAACTCTTATATTCACAAAAATATTATTTTGCCTTTGCTCCCCAGTAACTTGATGTTTAAGTAAAGGCTTATAACACTCAAAATTGGGATTTGATACTTATGGTGGGCACAGTTTAGATAGCCCATCATGTAGTTTTGTGCTAATGGAAATGAATGTTTTTGTATTTGTTATTTAAATAAAGATAGTTTAATCCAAATAACATTAGATGTTATAGAGTTAAAAAGTCTTAAATTCACAGGTTTTGAGGTTTTAAAAAAAGTCTTGAATTTAACTTCTGTGCATATTGATGCTGTATCTTTTTCTTAACTTTGGTTTGTTCCACATTGCACCTATGCTTAACAGCATTACAGTACTTTGCTTTGATGCTGTATCTTATTCTTAACTTTGGTTTGTTACACATTGCACCTATGCTTAACAACATTACAGTACTTTGCATTGATGCTGTATCTTATTCTTAACTTTGGTTTGTTCCACATTGCACCTATGCTTAACAGCATTACAGTACTTTGCATTCATTCTATCTAGGCTTATACGAAACTGGGAACACTAAATCAAGTTTGCTATGTGATCATTCTATAATTTAGAATATAGATATTTATTTTTTACAGATTTACTAAAAATAGCAATATTAATTAAAGGGAAGTCAGTGAGGTTATGCCTAGCATTTACATTTTTATCTGTTATAGTTTGATAGATCAATTACAAGCATGTTTTGCTTGATATTTGAATTCCAGAGTGATATGGATGAACTTAATGATGAATTGTACTGAATGAAGAGGTTTAATTCGTTTAGTTTATTACTATTTTATTCAACTAGAATTAATTAGAATCTTTGTATGATTCATGTTTTTGCAAAATTGTCCTTTTCTCTACCCTCAGTTTTTTCACCTTCCCCTTCTATTTAGCAAGTATGAATTGAAGATTACTTTGTTAATTATTGATGAATCTGTGGTTATTTCAGATGTTCAGTGCCATAACAAAAATGGTTTTAAAGACAAAAAAAGAACAGAAAGAACGACAACAACAAACTCGAGATAGTACTGTTAAGCTTCAACGAGGATCTCAGCGAGGGAAGAAGAAATGCTGTTAATAATAGTTTATTAGGGGTGTGTATAGATATGTAAGAAATTAAAAAAAGTATGTGTGGTATTTATCTAAGATCGATACAGTTGCCAGTTTTTTATTTTTTATAATGGGCTAAATGATGACCTTTTAAGTAACCTTTCTTTGTCGAATCAAAATACAAAGTTATTGAAAAAGGGGAATAAGATTTACTAAAAAAGTGCATGTGTAACATTAGAGAGATGACAACTGTTGCTAAGGGAAGAAAAAGGGCAGGTTGGTGTTCTGTGCTTGAATAGTTCTAATTTATTTATAGATGTTTGGCTAAGGCTTTATAGAATTAGATGAATAATAAATTAGTTTGTTGTAAGAAACTTGTCAGTAACTTGGATAAGACTTGACATTTAATGACTTCTTGTGACTAACTCATTCTTTTAATAACATTTTATATAGATAAAATAGTAATTTACAATAATTAGTGTAGATTTAAAGAAATCCACTTTTGAGCTCTAACAATGAGTTGTTACTCCTTTGGGCAACTATTAACTCTCTCTCTTTCAATTGAAATGGTTTCAAGCATAAAATACAAAATTATTGAATTCATCAAAATATTTGAGAAAGTTAATGAATTGATAAAATATGTTAGTTTTTAATGTTTAACTTATTTTTAAACAACATTAAAAGCTACTGTTTAAATCTTGGTGTCACCCTAAACTTCTCTAAAGGGACAGAGTTGGGTGATAGGAAATTATGAATATTATATGGGTTAAATTAGTTGCGTATGTGTGTGCAGCATTAACTCTCAGCATGATGCTGGATATTTAGAAATACTCATTTTTCACTTGTGATACATTAGAAATGTAGTTACTTGAAAAGAAATATGGCATTAAATATGATTAATTAGACCTTAATGTGATTGCTTTATTGGAAGAATAAACTTCTCATATTGTAACATGAATAAAAAAATGTTCCATATATTTTCTTACGTTAGTGACATTTTGAAAGTCCTAATGAAACAAAAGATAGTATTTTAAGAAACAAAATAATGCCATAGATATCAAGCTCAAAAAATTAAACTAATAGATACAATATAGCAGATCACTGAAAATAATATTGTTTTCAAATGGAAGTTGTATATTCTTATTAGATTACTGAGTAAAGAGCAAATAAACACAGTTTTTGAACATTTTTGCAGGATAAAAAGACTGGAATTGAAAGCATCATTGGGTGATTTCTAAGACCCCTTTCAGCTGCAGGAATATAAAAGGGTATGAGCTGTGTTCATGTCCAGGATTTAGAGTTTAAGACTTAACCTGATATCACATAGGACTTGCAGGAAATCATGCACTTGTCACCTGGAAAAGCTTTAGCACCAATGTTCTGGTTTTTATTCTGATTGATGATTTTTGCTGGCATAAACATGAAGACAAAGAAAACTATGTGCCATGTTTTGTTGGTGATTGGCTGTACAATTGGTTTTTTCAAGACAGCTGAGTAATGAATCAAGATAATCATGATTGGATCATCATGTGTAAGCTACTGACACAATAGGATCAAGACTATCAAGTCATTTCTTTGTTGTACATAACTCTAACTGCTTTACTTGAACAACCAGTGTTTGATACAATGTTTATAAAGTAGACAAACATAAAAGACACTTCAGTGACACAGCCATTTAGTTAACTGAAGAATCTTCAGCTATTGCTGCAGAATCTGTGATTCAGTGATGATAAATGTAAGAGGCCAACTGTGAACAAGACAAGCATGGGATTAAAAACGAGTCTGAACTCTGAATTTTATTCCAAGTCAAGCTGAGTTGTTCATCTAATTCAGGAAATTTTCATGAAAAGGACATATTGTCCAAGTGATTTATAAATAATGGATAAAAATAAATATATATCACTAGATCATTTCCTCTAAACTTTTTTAAAACTAATTCACTTATGATTGTGTATTTTATTTCCATGATTTCATTATACTGTGTACTTTATTAGAACTTTTTTGTGTGCATGTTTTTTTACTTAGATTTGCCATATGATTTTCTGGCTGATGATACTTTAACTAATAATAACCATTAATTATGTTAATGAGAAAAGATTAATGATTTTAACAAATTTTCTTGATACTTTTGTTCTTTAGCAAAGTGTATCAAAAATGATTCACTGCACGCAAATGTTGTTTAAGATTTTTGGAATACATCAGTGCAAAGAAAAAAAAAGAATAATTTTTTGGGGATTGGTATATTTTTTCTGTTAATAAAGTTTAATTGAAAATAAAATATTTAAATGCTCATTCCCATATGTTCCCACCATTTCCTTGATTTTACTTTTTTTCATGGGCCAATGATTTTTTTTGTATAAATATGTATATATATAATATATTGCTGATAAAAGTTAGATTTTTTTTCTGTCTTTTAGTTTAATTTTACAGAAAATATTATATGTTTGATTCTAAGTAACTGTGTTTAGGGGACTCGGTGCTCTAACTAGTGCCTGCTCTTTAGCTGTTTTTGTTTACCATACAGTAGTATTTCTATGAGTATTATTTTGAGGCAGAACATTTATTAAAGTCATCTAATCATCATATTAAGAGAAGAGGTGTTGTTAGGAAATGTTCCTACAAGTAAGCATTTTCAGTGGGGTAAAGTATCAGTAATTTCTTTTTTTAGTTGATAACATGTTAGTGTTCAGTTAATATTTTTGGGGATATTCATGCTCTATAGGAAGATTATGTTATGCATTAGCTTATAAATCCATAGTTTACAGTTTCTTTTTTAAGTGTTTCCTTTTTTTATACTACCTCATACAAATCCTTGGAAAGTCATGATAGTAGTGATGCTTTTAAACTGATCAAAGTATCGTTTCTTTAATTAGATCAGTAAGAGTTTCTTGCAAAAGGTTTTCCTAAAAGGAGGAAAAGAATGCTATAAGAAAGTAAAGGATTAGGTGACAAAGTTACTGAACTATGGGTAATAATTATTTAAATAAAAATTATGGTATTATCAGCAGCCAATAAAAACCTGGTGATCAGCATGAGCAATATTGTGAATAGCTGTATAAAGGGTTAGCAAACTGGGGAATGTCTGTTAAGTTCAATAGAGCTATCAGCACTTTAGTGGACCTTTGCTGTTGTACTGTGTAATGACATGATTTTTGTTTTCAATAAAGCTTACAATAAAAGTATGTGTACAAAAAACACCTGTTGCACTAGCTTAACATTTATTGTCAATATGATTTATTGGTAGTAGTTTAAGACATGAGCAAATTCTTATATTGAGATCCTCCTCATGTCTATATACAGTAACACTTTTTATGCTGAATAATGTACAGAAGGGTTTAAAAGCTTGAGTTAAATTCACCTGTGGCAGGAACTGTGATGATGAACTCTATGTTGGTACATTTAAATTTTCCATTATGTTGAACCTTACATTTTGGCAGTTGGCTGTTAGTAAAGTAACATTGTTTGGGATTTGCCAAGTAAATGATTTTAAAGTTTTTGGTACATCGCACCAATAAAAGTTTATTACTTTTTTTACTAAATATATTAACATTATGTAACAGTATTATCTAAAATTCATATTAATTCTAACAGCTAACATAAAACTTCTAATTTAGACAAATGAAATTGTGTAAATAATTAAAGCTGCTTAATTCTGAAGATACGAGACAATATGTGGTCTTATAAAGTACCAATAAATTAGAAACATATGTGTATTTCAAGTTTCAAATATAACATCTTACTGTTTGATTGGAGCATGTTGTTGAAATCTAGGCAAAGGTTTTATTATGAATTAGCAGTTTGTCCTTCACAGGTTTGGTACATTTTAATAGGAAAGTGTTGTTTTTTTTTAATATAAATAACACTTGTTTAGGATCACCAGTGATATGTTTCATCATGTTGTAGTTGAAACTATTTCTTACAGAAATAAGTATTATATCTTGATCTCTGCCATACTAAACTTCCCATGTATATGTTAATAACTGATTTATAGTTTTCATTTGTAGTTCACAGTCTGTCCTTATTCACTGGGGTGAAAGAAGGTAATGTTCTTGAGTTTAACGAAATATGGTTAAAGTTCTAAGTTTCTGCTTAACTTTCCAGTAAATTAAAATATTACATGCTTTTTTATTGTGCTTGATTAACATTATTTGTCTCCAAAATTTGTTTGTTACAATTGTTCCCCAGTCAGGCATATGAAAACGAAATGCTTGTTTTCCAGTACCAAAAAGAACAGTTTGAAAATAACGTTGATCATGAGTTTAGTAAATTGGTAAATATCCATTTTTTGTTTTAACTTTGACTCTTTGGTGAGTAGTACCGTTATGTTCAATTTGATTGTAAACTTGTAATCACACAATTAATTTTAAGTTTTACATTTAACATCCTTAAACATAGCAAATGTAGAAGGTCCTTCGTATCTAATTGTTGATTATATTGTAATGTTGGGAAGAATGATTTTTTGCTTGCATATAAATAAATTTATTTCTTTGCACAATGTACGAATGCAGTGAACGCTTAATGCTCAGACATGCAATTGACCTTCATAAAAGGATTACATAAAAGTAGACAGTTTGTATGTGTTTTATGATAGCTTTGAACTTGCAGTCTACTGTATACAGTATTATTTTTAAATCTGATCATTATTTGACGAACAATTGAAAATTGCAAACGATAGATTTTTAAGAAAGCTTAATATGAAAAGTTTGCTTCAGATTTATTCAGCCATTATGAATACAGTGTAACAAGTAAGACATTTCAGTACATAAACATTGTAGTAAAAACACAAGCTGATTAAGGTACTGGCCTTTACAATTAATGGTGAAATACAAATACGTAACTTTTAAATGGGTGTATAGGGATCGAAATATTACATTCCCGAGGAATTTAACTTTGCTTGTGTAATATGTCTTTTTAGATGGTTTTCCCTATCAGGAATGCATGGACCATCCATATTCCTTTAATTATGACCAAGTAAAGTGAACATGTAGCATGGAATAAATATAAAAACAATTCATGAGGGAATGTGATCTTCATGATAGCTTTCCCTTGAGTGAATGTAATTTTATTTCATTATTTCTATACCTGGTGTACATTAAAACCAGTGTTTAGTTGATACATTAGGATGCTTCCAAGTAATTCATTCTGGTGTATTGGGTGTAGCATTGAAACTGGTGTTACTGATTACTGAAATATGTGTTACTGTTACTGAAACTGATTTGTGTTATGATGCTCGGGAAATCAAATATTGCTCACGAACTTCAAAAGGGTACAAGCTCTGTAATTTTCAACCATGGAATGTATTTTACACTTGCTGGACTGCTTTGTAACTTCTAAAAAAGTATCGCATTTCATAAACGTATTGTGCCTTGTCTATTCCGTCATAATCACATTTTTTACACACAAAAAGTATTATCTTATAGACAAAGTTTTGCCCACAGATACGTCTTTCATAAACTTTTGTAATGTAGACAGAGTTGTTCGAGTCTTTTAAAAAAAAGTCTTCAGGAAAGGATACTAACGAATAGAAGTTTATCAAACGTAAAGTAAAATTCCTGTGAATCGTGAATGGAATGGACGATGGGCCAGATTTAGTGGTTACGGAAGTTCGAAATCGCGATATGCCCTTGAACAACGCCCTACAACTCTGAACACGTTAATAAAACGGCAGTCAATCACTATTGGGTAACGTGTAGGCATCTGTTGCTGCTGATTAGGTATTAGTTATCTTTCAATAATCATAAATTAGAGGTGTCGTCATGGACGGGGGATCTGTATCGACACACATTTCGAGAGAGGTCAAACTTCTTAAGACTTTCCTCCTGGTAGCTTAGTGGTACCTCTTAGGGTTAATAAAACTACAAATCGGGTTTCAATACTTGCGATGGGCAGAATATATATTTTGCTTATTATGTAATAGTGCGATTAACAAACAATTTATGCAAAAATGTATGTCCTGGTTGCTTAAAACAGTTGTATGTCGTGACAGTTTCATTTTGTCTTGATAATAAAGTCAATATCCCACAGATGCCCATTTAACTGACAGGAGCTTGTCCCAGCAATTAGTAACATACTTTTCATAGGAAAAGTTGGCCTTGTTTGATTATAAAACTAACGTATCTTTTGCTTTTCCGATGATCTGAAAATAATTTTTATATGCGTTGATCCTGACATTAATGTGGTTAATATACGTGAATTCTATTGGTGTTATGCGTCTTATTGTAGTTTTATCCGTGCTTGGTAAAATGATGTAAATGTGAATTTTGTCATCAGTTGAAGTATTGAAACGTTTACTAAACAACAATGTTTATACGTGCACATTCCCATGTTAACAAATTGTTGTTAGAAAAACAAGACGTGACAATTAAATGATTACGTTTCTTGTGTGTGTGTATATATATATATATATCAATATCGGTATATGTATGAACTTTTGCTGTAAACATTTGACCGAATAAAACTTGTGTCTACCATGGTATACAAAAGCCCTCCTTTAATTTCCAGAATTCTCTCATTCTTTTGTGACCACACAATATGATATAAGCTGATATAATATTAAATTGAGCAGGATTTCATTGGTTATTTTGACGATAATAGTATTCGCGACTTAACAGTACTTTCTAGTCAGATAATTTACTTTCTGATTACCTTTAATTATGCAAGAAACTTATATTTTTCTTATACGAAAATATTTATACATTTGTTTCATGAACTTTTAATACACATCGAT
>NW_013668759.1:12502-30806 GCF_000517525.1 Limulus polyphemus
GGGGGGGGGGGGGGGTGTTTGTTTGGGTAATTAAGCACAAAGTTACTCCATGGGGCTATCATATGGGTATGGAAACACGGTTTATAGCGTTGTAAGTCCATAGACTTGCCGCTGTGCCACTTGGGGGGCGAATTGGAACATCGGGAAACTTCTTGGCGATTCAACAAAACGATTTGTTGTTAAAGTACTACATATTTAAATCGGGTGCGAAATTTCCCGTTAATGGTTAATGAGCTGTGAATAGGTATTATCACTGTTTTAAAATTCTTTTTCTGTGGACTAGTTTTGAGTTCGTGCAATTTATGGTCACGTAGGTACATAACTGACAAAGACGGGTGATAAACGTTGGATCGTAAATGAAAAAAAAATACACAATCTATATTAAAGGATGTACAGTAAAATTACACAATCTATATTAAAGGATGTACAGTAAAATTACACAATCTATATTAAAGGATGTACAGTACTAAGAGCAGCAGCATGTTTTTTCAGGAACCCTTAAACCTCATTGGAGGGTTGGTATTGAAATAATTTACACTGGCCGTTTTTAACCTTTGGCCACAGTGTGCCTGTTTTGTCAGTAGCATCGTGTAATTTATTTTATTGAAAATTAAAAACAGTAAAATGGGACAGAAAAAAACATATACAATAAAACGTCGTTTTGCGAGGCATCTTCAGGTAATTTACGCAACTGAACACAACGTATTAAATACATCAAATGGTGACGTCAGTAATATAACCTTGACCTTACCATAAATATAAACCTACTACTTACATTTTATTTATTAGAGGTTCTTACTGTTTTTTTTTAAATAATTTTTTTATGTTTCGTTTATAATTCGTAAATAATTTTAATTTTATTTTCACTACAATATTCTGTATCTTTCAAATGTTGGTAGACATATGACGGAGCGTGTCCATGTTCTACTATTCTAGTATTTAAATTTCTACCAGTCTCCCCTATATAGATAATATTACAGTCTATACATGTTGGTAGACATATGACGGAGCGTGTCCATGTTCCGCTATTCTAGTATTTAAATTTCTACCAGTCTCCCCTATATAGATAATATTACAGTCCATACATGTTGGAAGACATATGACGGAGCACGTCCATGTTCTGCTATTCTAGTATTTAAATTTCCTCCTAATTTCCCCTATATAGCCTAATACAGTCGGTACATTCATTTATTTATTATTATTAATATTGAGTCAATCAAATAAATGAATATATTTTAAAAAGCTCCTTTTGTCCAAAACACAGATTACTGAGTTTGATTCACTTTACTTAGCCAATGGGTATGTCCTTTTTATATAACTCTTTAATCAAATGAAAGTGTCGCTGAGAGCCGAAAACAAGATAGAATTTTAATGAGGAAAGTAGTTCTACTTATCTCACACCATTTCTCTGAAATGACCATTAAAAGTGTTACAAGTTCTAGAACTTAGCGTGATATAACAATTGGATAAAGATAAACCTTTTGTCTTTGGTCGTTTTAAAGAAAAATAAACGGATAAATAGTCTAAGTTTGATGTTATCTGCTAATAATTATTGATAAATTTTTGTACAATTTTGACAAGAGTAACTTGTCAAGTGAAGTGAGGAATGGTGGGTAATGTTCTCTGATGAAATACATTTCAATTTTTAAACAACTTGTTAAACCTGAGTATTTTATTGAGTTATAAACTTACATTTTTCTGTATTCTATTCCCTAAGGCACTTACAAAGAACACTGCTTTTCAATTCTTATCACTTAAATCAGATACCTACGGTAGATCGTGTTACTTGTGTAGAAAATAATTCAATAGAACGGTAGTTTGGTAGGGGACTATTATGTCTAAAATTTATATTGGATCCTCTGTAACATTAAACAGAAACCTAAACTATATGTACATACAAACATATATATATATATTATATTTGTAGTTTGTTTAATTTATACACCCATATATAAATTTAGAGAAATCTTGGAATTATCAGATCATTTGGTTAGTCTATTCAGTTTATATTGGTGTAATTTGACGAAGTATTGCTAAGTACTTGGATTATGGAATTTTAGTTACAGCATTCTTTAACTCCAAAAAACCTATGTTAATAGTTTCTGAAACGCTTATTTTGAGGGGATTATGTATATGTAAGTCACATCAATTTTCTTCACCTAGTAGAGCTCTTTTGAAACTGAACTCAACGTTTTGTTTCGTCATGAGGCGATGTAATCAGCGCGTGATGTATAGTGAAGAAAGATCGTTTGTTTCTTTGTAGTTAAGCACAAAGCTACACAATAGCCTATCAGTGCTCTGCCCATCCCGGATATCGAAACCTGGTTTTTAGCGTTGCAAGTCTGCAGATATACCGCTGTGCCACTGGGGACCACACGAAAAAAAAAAAAGATTGTACAGTGCTAAATTTTGCCTCAAGTAAGCTATAAACTTATGTGACCTGCTCCAAGAATAATAATAATAAAAAAACTAGCTTACTGGTTCACCAGTTCTGTGAATGATGGTAAAGTTAATTCAAATAAAATAATGATAATAATAATAAATACATAAAATATAAATTATTAATGTGTCAATATTAAATAAGTAATGTTGTGTCACTAATTATAACTAAAAATCTGATTGGTAAGTTACTTTGTTGGTCATGAAAACTGATGATATATATATAGTGCCTAAACCACTACTATATCTTTAGTAACTCCAATGGTCACTTAGGTGTAGAGCTAAATGCCTCGTCAACACTCTATGTAGCAGATATAGTTTGATTCACATATTATAACTAATTCTTCTTTGCTTTCACTCATGGATTTTTAGAATTTATTGAATGGAAATATATTATTCGAACACTCGTAGAATTAATGTGTTAAGCTAAAAACAATTATGAAGAAGTTATACACAATGTAAATAGCTCTCTCGGCAGTTAGCGGTATGTCTGCGGACCCGTGGTGGGCAAAGTACTGATAGCCCTTTGTGTAGCTTTGTGCTTAATAACAAACAACAACTTTCGGCAGTCAGACTGCATGTTTGTGCCTATGTGTTAATTATAGCATTGAAGTTAAAGTAACTCGTAGCTTAAAAGACAAAAGTAGAGACTGGGGTCTTAGGAGTTTAATTTCGAGAAATGTAAGATTACCACAGCTAATATTTTTAAAATGTGGGTACAAGATTTGTCTTAATTTTAAACTAGTTCGCTCTAGGGATACTCGCTATCAGTATCATATCCTAGTCTATGATTCACTTAAAACTAACGACTGTTCTAAGGTGTATTTTTGATGTTGTAATTTAGATGTTAGCAAGAGGGAGCTGCGAGTTGTAAAAAGGATGCTAAGATTGAAAAGTTTAATAATGTAGACCTAGAAAGTTTAAAAAAAATCAGATTTTCCTGTATATTAAAGAGTAGATTATAAATACGAGGCTCATTGAAGCATTGAGAAGACAGTACAGTTGTTTTAGCCAGTCAAGTGAATCAATTAGTGTTTTCCTTTCAGCCATGAATTGGTACAAGTATCTTTATTCTTTATATTAGTGTAGTGCAGTTAGCGTCATTTGTAAACATAGCCTACAAGTTCCATTGTGTTTAAGCTTGTAGAATCCTTAAGGAACAACTTAATTAATTTCTTATCGTTACGTGAATTGGACTTCGTAAAAGAACCTGCCCAACGAAATAACAGCATTACAACAGTACTAATAACATCATTTGCAGTAATGTTCTTAAACACGTTTACAGATTCTCCAGACGACAGTAAAACTTGTTTTGATTTAAAATGTTCAACAATTTTCAGTAGGGTTAAGTATTTTCTTACGAATTAAAAAGAAAAAATGAGCACTGAATCATATAACTTTTGGACGAGTTATACAGCTTAGTAACTCAATCCCTATAAAACACCAGTAAGACTGACTAAATCAGAAAACAGATTCATATTTATTAAATGTTTCGTGAGATACATCTCAGGTGTTTAACTTTTTATAAATATACTAACATTTTATTGAAAAACCGTATCTCGTTATCGTTAGAACAATGAAGCATTTTCTAATAGTGTACAGTAAAATGTAAGATAAAGAAGATATATTGTTTTTCCCTATAACCTAACGAAAATATGGGCGCGTTGTAGTAAATTTACATTAACATATATTTCGAATGCGATTTGATCAGCTTCTCTGGGTTGTTAATCGTGTATTTTCTTATATTAATGAACCATAAGAATTATTTTCAATTTAAGTTACTTGCTTTAAATTTTTTTATTAAATATTCCTTAGGTTAAGTGAAACAGTATCTTGAATGACTAAAGGAAACGCCTCGTTTCATATTTTTATCACTTATGTTGAACAATCGCTGAAAAAGAATTTAAAAAATACAAACCATAGAAGCCGTCATAGCATTTGAAAGCACAGACTATAATAACCGCAGCGGAGGGGTTCAAAGGCTCCTTCATGATTCACAGAGGTTCCAATGTAACGATAAAACTCCTCTTTTATCCCAATTAATTTCATAAATAACCGGGGGGGGGGGGGTCAGTGTCCGAAAATAAATTCCGTTAGGACACTCGCCCTTGGTACCTGAGCACATGTATCATGTGTGACTCCGCTTTCTTGTTGGGGGGGGGGGGGGTAGGGACACAGTTTCAATAACAGAGCCCTGGGGTCACCAGGAACACAAAACCATTGTAAACACCTACGGACAACTCCAAGTCCGCCTGCCAAGTTTACAGTATGATTAAATATAGGATTCTGAATAAAGTACGTACATTAATAAATACTGTCTGAGAAATAAGTAAAACTAGCTGAGACTCGTACAATGCATACAGAATAAGGTGTTTGTAGAGTGGTGAAAACTAAATCGTAAATTAGATTTGCAATTTAAATTCATACAAAATCTTTTTAAAGAAATATTAGTTTCAGATTTTGATTTTGTTTCTGTCACTGTAAAAAAATGATGATTGGAGAACTTAAAAAGATTTAATAATACAAACAACAACAAAAGAACTTCAAAGCAGGGCACTGCATAAATCCACAATAAAAAAACAAAAGTGGCTCAGCGGTAAGTCTGAGGGCTTGTAGCAATAAAAATCGGGCTTCGATACCCACGATGAACAGAGCACAGATAGTCCATTGTGTAGCTTTGCGCTTAACAACAAACAAACATAAAAAATATAAACCCCAACAACTTCTAACAACAATGTAAATAATTAAATATATTATTTCCCGATTTAATAATAATAATAATGATATAATTTTTTTTAGCTCCAGAAAAAGGTATCTGCACTCGTTCCCGAGAGAAATTGAATCTCGAATTTTTGCGATATAATTTCCACTGGGGGCCTTATAGTTTGCATTACAAACTAGGTAAAAATGCTACAGCATTTCGAGTGTTTAGTTGTAAATTATTTACGATACTGTTACGACAGCGAAAGTCACGCGACGCTGGAAGCATGTGCGCTGGAGTTTCTAAAAGGATCATGACTTATCGAGGAACCTCGCGAATGTCCGAGTGTTTGCCAGGCGCCCTCTTTTTTAGTATATAAGCCTGGCGAGAAAAAACAGTGCAGAGATAGGTATGCAGATAGATTGAAGATAGAGATAATTGAGTCCAGTGAACAGTAGGAACCGTAAGTAAAGTGTGTGAATCACTGCGATTTATAGCGTGCGTTATAAAGGCTGTTAAGTTTAGAGTGCCTGTGGAAATTCTGTGTATTACTAAAATTTGTATCAAGAAAGAATAAACAGTTTTAATTAAGAAAGGACATGTATCGCCGAAGTTCCTCGGAAAGAAGTTATACTGGAAATTAACAAACAAGCAGATACGCAACAATACTATAAAAATACAGTGTCCTAAGCTTTTTTTTTTAATTGTTTTTTTGTAATCAACAAGTTGTTGATGAATGGTCAAAATATTGACATATTACTCCATAAGTTTTTTAGCCGTGGCATAGCGGCATATAGAATGGCTCCTAGTTGTTGTTGTTTTCAAGTCAAACTTTTAACTCATAGCTCCGTCATCTCTTGATTGATTTGAAATCTAATTATATTTTTGGACTCAGGAGGTCACACCATTTCGATTGATATATTTCACCACGCCCAAGGTCTCATAGCTTAATTTACTCTAATCCTGCCTAAAATAATTTCAACTTGAGGGTAGGCTGATAGGGATCCTGATGAGTAATAAAATCGAATTGGATATACGTGCGCCCCATGCTTGGTATTGCTGGCGCACAAAAATATAGCTAATAAAAAGGGGGGGGGGAAGGTCTCATAGATTAATTTACTTTAATCCTGCCTAAAAGAATTTCAAGTGCCGCGGCTATTGAAGATTCCCTCTTGTTTATTTCATTTATAAACTGTTAGAAATACCGACATAGTTTTCTCTCTCGGTAGTGCTGTGGTTGTTTGAACTGCTCTTGGAACACAAAGACTAACTTGCTGGTTCGCCAATTCTCCGGAATTATAGTAAAGCTCATTCAAGTGAAAATATTAGTAATAAATAATTGGTGTTAAAAATAAAAAATAAAATAATATTGTGTTTTTAACCCTCACTCCAATTCTGATTTGTAAATGACTTAAATAAATTTGACAGTAATTACGTTTCACTTAGTTATTCCAGTTAATACCAGAATACTTCTTGTTCGTGAAATTGATGATACAAGTATTAAAAACATTTTGTAAATGTAAAATGATGTAGAAATGACAGTGTCAAAAAACAATGCATCAAGAATATAAGGATAATACAGTTATACATAGATCATCTCTACATAACTTTCAATATTATAATTTATTATTAAACTGTAAAATGCAAGAGTATAAAATGGTTATGAGGTCGGTCGAATTGTAAAAGTCTGTAATAATAAAGACGTGTTTGACTGAACTTGGTTTCCTTGTAAGTAAGTTCTAGGCTCTTAGTTACACTACATTGATGCCTACCCTGATATGACCATGATATTATGATAAACAAACTGCATACCAACAGTCAAAAATATATAACTTCCAACTGCAGTTATATTAAAGTCAAGTATACATTTTACAGTGTAGCATTAAATTTTAATATTTAAGTCATGTAGAGATGATCTATGTATAGCTGTATCATCCTTATATTCTTGTTTGCATTCTTTTTGGCACATCCCCGCTGGGGCAGTGATAAGTCTTCGGATTTACAGTGGTAAAATCAAGGGTTCGATTCCCTTCGGTGGACACAGCAGATAGCCCAATATGGTTTTGCTATAAGAAAAACACGTTAATACACTTTTTTTAGCACTGCCATCCCTACATCATTTTACATTCACAACATGTTTTTTATTTAATAAGTAATAATGAATAATTTTAGCTCAACCTCATAATATTACAGCTTTAAATGTCAGAGAATCACTAGAAATAATAAAATGTAAAAACCAAAATGATGTATTAAACAGAGATGAATGGCCATCAAATCAAATTTTAAAGAAGTATTAAACACATGAATAGCCATCAAGTCAAACCATAAAGAAGTATTAAACAGATGAATGGCCATCAAGTCAAACCATTGATATTTGGCGGGATATGATATATAATAGTTGTATAAGGAATTATGTAAATACAAAAAGCAATGTAATATCACGAGACAGGAGGAAAAAAAAATGTATAAATTAGTATGTCTTGCAGATAAGTCCCGAAGACGACGTCGAAACATTGTACATGTAGAGTGTATTTTTAAAGTGGAATCTGTTGACAGCTTCAATTTAAACTAAGTTTTTAAAATTGTGTAAATATGAAACATTGGGTTTAATTGTTTATCAAATTTTAGACAATACACAAGTGCCAATCATTCATATTTATGTTTTTTCCACTTGTTTTGTGACGTTTTTTCCCCTGACTGAGAGTTGGTGAATTCTATGAATGTGTGTAATAAAATTTAATATTCTGTATATTGATTTTTTTTTTACTCCTTCATTTCATATGTAACATAGAGATTGGCTTCCTCAACACACCGATTGTATAGTGAACAAAGGATTGAGTATTCTACATGTTACAGTCATATTATGTTCATCTGTTATTGGTTGGTAATTCCTGTTTCACCCTGTACTTTAGTTTTTTAAAGGAACACCAGATTTTCGTAAAAAAGCTAACTTCAAGGGGTAATGATAACATCGTTTACGGTAAAATTATGGTTTTTAAAAATTACTACTAGTCAATTGCGATTAAGCGATGACGTCATGCACTGCCATCATGCTTAAACTGACGTTACGTTTTAAATTTGTAGTTATTTCGACAAAAATAGGAAGAAAAAAGATGAACAATTTGGTGGGTTGGTCACTTACTGGTTTGGTATATTAGCGATGAAAGGCGAGTGGCAAACATCTTTTAAAGTAAAACTTTCTGTCATTGTTGATTTTTAAACGTGCAATTTGTATTATTGCTATTGCGTACCCGGGCCATCTCTACATATAGAGTCTACCGACTCTGTGATAAATAGTCTCGACCCCGATTATCTGAATAGAGGGCGAAACCGTCTAGTCAGCCTCCAGTTGCAATGAAATGACTCACTATCGTTTCAACTTTCTTACAGCGCTTTTCTTTGCCATTTTTAGCCACAATCTTACATTTCACAGAAAAAAGAATTATCACGTGTTTCACACGTAATTCCACGTGTGAAACTTAGAGTGAATATTTTCATATGTGACTACTTTCACTGTGTGATATGCACATTAAATAATTACGATTAGTTTTATACATTGTTATTTTTCACTTTGTTTTTGCTAAAATTTAATATAAGTAAACTTAAGGTTTGTTTTTAATTAAGCACAAAGCTACACAATGGGCTATCTGTGATCTGCCCACCACGGGTATCGAAACCCGGATTCTAGCGTTGTAAGTCCGCAGACATACCGCTGTGCCACTGGGGGGCTAAACTTAAGGTTGTTCAAAGACTTTTACTAGCTAAAGGTATGTTTTAGAATTAAGAATCACGATCTTATGTGTATTTATGGCAAAGCTACTAAAGCTATCTGTTGCCATCTAATTTTAATTATTGACCAATAGGAAAGCAGGTTAGCAGCATCGTATTACACATCATTCGCACTAATGGTTTGTCTGTCATTCGTATAATGTATCCCAGGCTTAAAGCACAAGAAATATTTTGTGATATCGTCCAGATTCTAACTCAGCTCGCCACTTCATAAATTCCCATAGGTCTGGCATGGCCGATTGGTCAGGGCGCGTGACTCTCAATCTGAGGGTCGCGGGCTTGAATTCCCGTTCCACCAAACATGCTCCCCCTTTCAGCCGTGAGGACGTTATAATGTTACGATCAATCCCACTATTCGTTGGTAAAGGAGTAGCCCAAAAGTTGGCGGTGGATGATGTTGATTAGCTGTCTTCCCTCTAGTCTTTCACTGCTAAATTAGGAACGGCTAGCGCAAATAGCTCTCGTGTAGCTTTGCGCGGAATTCAAAACAAACAATCAATGTACTTCTGTTTTTATTAATCGAATGTAATAAAAAGAAACAGTAAAGCAGTGATAATTAAAATGTTTAGGTAGATCTCCTATTTTCTTTTCAAAATGACGTGTAGTGCCTTTCTTGCTGAATAAAGAGGACTTTTTTTTTCCTGATTTCCAGAATCTTTCAGAATTCAAACTGATAAGTCTAGACAACTTTTGGGTGTAAGGACTTTCAACGCTAAAATCCGGGATTCGATTCTCCTCGGTGGACAGAGTTCAATGTCGCCTCGCGGTAAAACAAACAAAAGGGTTTTGGGTATTTCACATCACAAACACAGAACAGTCATGGATAAAAAGTAATGCTTATATTTTCTTTATTGTTTAGCCTTTTTACACCCTGATTATAAACACAAACTGCTAAATGTACGATCACATGAATAAGTCTTGTCAAAATGTATGTTGAAAAGGAGTTAACATTGGAACTATCTAGTAACCCTCTCCTTTTGATGTTGTGTGGGAATGCTGTTGGCGTTTTTCTTTTCTTTTGTGTGCCCAAGGCCTACACCATAACGTTCTTTAAAATATGCCAGTTTTTAGCGTAATATATTGCTTAATCCCCCACAAAAATATGTTTGTTTTTGTTACCGCCCCTTTCTTCATTTCTTCTCGATTTGCAATAGTTTTCTTTTTAGATCGTTAGTTTTTGCATATTTCATATTTAGTTAATTTACTATTTTTACATTGTATTACAACATAACTTTTTTTCAACGAGTGATTGTATTTTGTTTGTATGTGCATGTGCAAATTCTTTCACAATTACATTTTTTTTTGTACTTTTATTAGTAATGACTGGTAGGCTATCCAAACAGTGTTGGTTAGGTCAACTAAGCCAGAAAAGCATGTAATGGGTCTTTACATTCTGAGTACTGAATTTTCATTATACTCATTTTTGGGGTTCCGGTTGGAAATGACCACGAATTGCATGTAAACGCAATGGTCTTTTTTTTTTCGCCATTCTGTTGTTACTTAGGCTTATTCAGTTGATATTTAGCTATACAATCTTTGATGTATACAATGTTGATGACATGAATTAAAAACCAAACTTAATGTCTCAAAAACAATCAAAGTAAATGTATGCATTTAGCAATGGAACAGCGCTTCAGTGGACATCTGGCTCTAGTCTTTGTTCCAGATCGAGACTTCTTCCAGACTGTAACTTGTTTCAGAGTAAGGGAGTACAGCATTATTTGGAAGATTCTGTAATGCCATCCTTCTATGGTCACATATTCAACGTTGACAATTTCAGTAGCAAATAAAGAAGACGCGCCATTAAGGTATCACTTAACCCAACAGTGGAAAATATTCCACTTTACCTAACACTGAGCTACAGGACGGGATCATATGTTAATATGTAAAATTTTCGGAATTTTTCTATTTCAGTGAGTTCTGTTTCAATGCAAAAAATCATTCAAGTAAACATACAAGTTCCCTCATTCTATATGTGCCCGTGGCCTGCTTCACTAAATGGCCATTTACCACATTATTTTGCAGGCCATATGGGCTACTCCTTTACCAACGAAGAGTGGGATTGACTGTCACATTATAACGCACCCACGGCTGAAAGAACGAGCATGTTTGGTGGGACGGGGATTCGAACCCGCGACCCTCAGATTGCAAGTGAAGTGCCCGAACTACCTGGCCATGCCGGTCTGTGATGGCGAATTAGTAACTGATCTGGGCCTGCCCTGTCCTTGCACTTTAATAGCAGTGGACAAAGCTCACGTGCAGGAGTGGCGTGAGCAACCTGACTTTGTTATTGTTATTGAGTTGTTAACATTAAAAGACAAGATTTTCTCTGATTGTCAAAAGTTGGACTTGAGACTTAGATTTTTAACTTACAGATGTGGTAAATTTTCTTTGTGTAGTTTCGATTTTCGTTTACGGATTTTCCGGTTAACTTTAGTAATATTATATTCCGGTTTACTTTAATGATATTATATTTCAATTTAACTTTCAGGGGATGTTTATATTTTATAGTGTAACTTTAATTTTTTGTTTTAGCTCACAGTAAGGACTCACACGGAACTGGCAAAAGAGAACCAATTAAGGTTTCTTTTTCACAACCATCTTTCTTGTCAATCGAACATACAGATTATAAAATTTGCCATTTGTTTTGTTTCATTATGCTGTGTTTGTTTTTGTCTAGTAAAGATGGTATTTTCACATTTGCATGTGTTGAATTCTTCTTTGTGACAAGCTCAGAGTTATGATAGTAAGAATCCATGCTCTGAAATATCATATTCTTTGAACCTGTTTGTTTGCTTTTTAATTAAGCACAAAGCTACACAATGAGCTATCTGTGCTCTGTCCACCACGGGTATCGAAACCCGGATGCTAGCGTTGTAAGTCCGCAGACATACCGCTGTGCCACTGGGGGCTCTTTGAACCTCCTGTCAGCGAGCTCTAACTAACTACTCTATGGGATATCCAAGAATTGGCGTATGCCATAGTGTGTCCTATCATGAGAAAACAAATGTAAAACCAAAAGGGCACGACTCAGAACAATAGATAACTAGGCCGAAAGTAATCTATCCACATTCTTTAACCAAGATTCTACTGTTAAAACTACACACACGGCTAGAAACGTGTATGCATGAAACATTTTGAAAATTCTAAGTTAATGTGAAAAGCCCACAGGAAACGCTAAATACGCTTTGCATACTATAGGGTCATACTCGTTGGAGTGGGTGGTACAGAGACTAGTTCAAGTGAGTATGAGTTGAGGGTATATCTCCCTTTAATCTGTTTATTTGAAATTATAATTGACAATATGTAATATAAGGACTGTGGGATTGTGCATTAGGACCTTGGTCTGACATAAAATGGGGTATCTACGTTATTCTTTCTTTTTCTATCTCTTTTAATAGAGGTATACAGAACAACTTTGACAGATAATAGATTATAAATAACTGGTTATAAAATTAAAAACAAATCCATTTTTCTAACAAAGTTTTCCTAGAATGGCTACTGTAGTGAAAAGACTCATCAAAAGGTTCTTATTGGAACATTACTATAGAGAAGTGATGTGCACAGGGGGTAGCTGGGAGGGCTTAGTCCCTGCCTTATGCCCCAAAAGTGCCCTTTTCCCAGCCATAAAAAATTGCCAACAATTACTAAAAAATACGCCTTATTTCACACCTTCCTTGTTGCGAGTTATTAGGTAGAAAAAATATGTCAGCTTTAAAATGAAGGGACACATTGTGATATGCTATTAAGTATCAATACTTAAGAATTCAGTATTTAGTTTTAGATTTTAAAAGTGTTTATAATACAAATTGAATACGAATAAAATAGGATATGTTTGTTTCTCTGACTTTCTACACTAAATGTACCAGAGGCAATCCCCGTAGTCTCTCCTCCCCCCTCCCCCAAAGGTTTGCCTTCCCTACGACGCCTAAAAAGTGTCCTTTATTTTCAACGAGTACCTGCCCTTTTAATGTTCTCTGCGTGTTATTGCTATAGAGACCGACTCTTAGTGTGTTTGGAGATCATGGATTAGTATCGTTAGTTTAATAAAGATCTTGGCAATGTTTATCTGATATAATTGGGTATATATTACCAAAACTTTGTGTGGAATAATATTCTGGAAATTCTTAGGATGCGTGGAAAAATGTTAAGACCCGAAAAGGAGAGAAATATTTAAATCGATAAAAACGTCTGGTCGAAAAATGTGGACAACATTGTCAAAAGACTTTCTTTTAATGATAACAATAATAATATTTTAATTTAATATTTTATTAAGTTTTAGTAGATCAGGATTTGTTATCGCTGAATAACATTTGTATCAGTGGGAAGTTTAGTATTGGAACTTGCCCAACGTTGCAGCAGTATTAGAGCCAATCATCGTTCAATTAAGCTTAGATGAAACTAGTTAAGCCTTTAAATATACAACTAATTAGCTTAGAAGTTAATTTCCAAGGGTGTCGTTCGTAGAAGAATAAACAAACATGTATTTTTGTAAAAAAAAAATCGAGACTGTTGTACTATAGGGGTTAAAATAAAATAACTAAGAGATATTTAAGTGACATACAACTCATTCCAAAATGTAAGTTTAATTATAAAAGTGTGGCTATTTGATAGGCAGGCAGATTGTTCGTATCATAATGGTTAATGGCTATATGAACTGGTGCTGTAACTAAGGGCAAATTAAGGTTTATCTTGACATAGACCTAATATTGTTATCAAGGTTAAAACAAAGTACGTCGTTAGGATTAGAGAATTAGTGAAAATATATTTCATTGGTGAAAACCAGGTATTTTAATCAGCCTGCATGAAGGTACTATTGGGAGAAACATTTGACCTTTGACCTGACTTACATAAAGCTTTTGATCGTCAGAGCTCAGCATACTTGTGCGTGTTTCAACAAATTTTTTGGTCACTGAAACTTTTTCGAATATTGTTCTTTTCTTGAGCTTTGTCCTTGGGGCAAGGCTGCAGACTCACGTGACCATCCCATCGCTTGTTTTTCTTGTACCAGTAATATAGCTTAAATCACGAGGTATAAAATAACCTGTTGGGCCACTTAATATTTAATGTTCTAAAGCTGTATGAGTACAAAGTGATATCAGATCTACAGAAGTCGTAGTGCAGACGAAGGATAGGAAACTGCTTTTCCGTGATTTGAATTTTTATTTTTCTGTTAACAATCACCGTATTTATGGATGGATCGTGCACCATGACCTCTTTTAAGTATGTACAGCGTGTTTATATATATGTATATGTGTGTGTGTGGTTTGTACGTGTACTGGAAGTCTGCCATCCATCCACGTTTTCTTGGTGTTTTAATACAATGTTCCCATTCTCAAGAATACAGATATCAAGTGAAAAAAAACGTAAATTAAAAACAATTTAAAAAGGAATAACATAATTCAAGTTTAAAAACCTGAAAGTTTTAAATCATTCCGGGGAAAAAAAAAAGAAGTCAAATTTATTTCGATTTTCAAAACTGTTGTTTTTAATTTTTACATTTTGATAATTGTTTAGCGGTACCACTGGACATTATTATTATCATTCAACTTACCTCGTTAACGTAATTACAATCTGTGAAGTGTCTTTTATTAATTTATAAAAGGAAGGATTTGTTATTAATTTTACCAAATATCACGAAGAATTAAGTTTGTACACAACTTAGTTTGTGAAGAATAAAGATATAAAAGGTAATACAAAATAATCATTATTATCCGCCTTAAAGTATTTCTAAAGATCAGTTTGCTTGTTTGTTGTTAAGCGCAAAACTACCTAATGAGCTATTTGTGCTGTGGCTGCCATGGGTATCGAAACCCAGTTTTTAACGTTGTAAGCCTTCAGATTTGCCGCTGAGCCACTGGGGGTGGTTGGTGGGGTGCTCTAAAGATCAGGTTAAGAAAGGTTAAACATCAGATGCTCACTATAATTTTAAATATAACACTATTTCTTTCTTCGTAAAGCGTAATATATGTACTTGAAGTCTAAAATAGTTGATAAAGCAAGAGAGGGATACTCGTCTATTTTTAGGTATTCATTGTTTAGTTAATTCCACAAACCAAACAGTTGTTTATTAACTGGTGGCAAACTGAAGCGTTAAAACAATCAGAAGTGATTTTCCATTAAAATCATGACCTGATTTTTTGTTTGTTAATTTTTTTCAAACAAATATTATATGTATAGAACACGAGCTTCATCTTATTTATTTTTCCGGACTCACACGTGCAACTTTGTGAGTTGACCGATGGTCAAGGTAATGTAGTACTATCCAATTAATTCTACAGCCACATGCTAATGTATTAAAGTTGATTTTCATGGTATGGTTCATAGGTCGCGTGCGTTACCTTGCTAGTCTCTGACCTACATTCATCAAACATTAACCACTTCTCACGCCCCGATAGAACTGCCTCGTTTTAGTATGCATTGTTGAAATCATGATAACACGTGTTGAAACTTGTAAATCGCACGTAGACAAGCATAAAAGGAAAAGAGAAAAACAAACAAACAAGAAGCATAACTAGTGATAATAGCTCTACTATTAAAGTTACAGAACTGTTTGGTGAAAGGAAACATTTAACAATAACATCTTCCTACATTCCACTGCTTCTGTTTAATTAATTGAATCATCCATCTATCTCTTCATATATATATATATATATATTGATGACTATGGTTTATATCTATCTATATATCCATCCAATTGCTTTCTTCTTTGAATTGTGTTCCAAATTCAGACTGCAATGTGAGATGCTGAATAAAAAAAATGCTTTCTTGAATACATGTATATATGTATATCACAATCAGTTATCTTGCAACACGTTGATGGGACGGAAAACATTGTCTAATACTAAGAACTTACGAGCGAAAGCAAAGAAGAATGTTATAATACGTCACCCACACTACATCTGTCATATTCAGTGCCGACGAGGCCATTCGTTTAATGCCAAGGCTCATCAGGCCGGCTGGGATACGACAGGCATAGTAGTGGTTTAGGTGTTATTTATACCATCATATTTCATGAACAACAACTGCTATGGTGTGAAATAGATGAAGTAAGTGAACTGTGTTTATTATGAACTTTATTTAAGGTATTTACAAATCAGACTTTTAGGGTAAGGGTTAAAAGCACAATATTATTTATTTATTTTACTTTTGACACCGACTATTTATTATTATTATTATTAAATTTTTTGATTAACTTTTTACTGTCATTCAGAAGAACCGGCGAACAAGCAAGCTAGTCTTAAGGTTTCTGGAGCGGATTATGTAACTAGAGCGTCAACAGGAGAGAACTTCGTATGTTATTGAAGAACAACACAAGTGATCAACAATAACACAAGTACTGAATTTTTTGGAATACACACATTCAAAGTTCATTAACTTTCTACAATAAATACAAAACAATAATTACAAATAACAACATAAATAATGAACATAAATATCTTGTACCCTAAACATTTGTAATGGGAATGTTGAGACTCAACGTAGGGGAGGAGGACGCATAAAAACCAGTAAATCAAGTTGGATATAGACCCGTATAAAAAGTAAGTAAGAAAATGTACCTATATAGCTGACAAGAATGAACTTAAACAACCTTGACTCCAGAGAACTAAAGTTATTATTTAAGCTAGGGAGAATTTGTTTAATAACGCCAAACCACAATTACTCTCGGGTAATAAAATCATGTGAATTTGATAGACTGACAATACCACATTTTTCAACGGACTACACTTAAGGTAGAGCTGGTAGAAGGAAAAGTGTGATTGAAAAACCTGCTTCTTACAGGAAGTCAACTCCAATATTGTAGTTTTTAGAATGCAGACAAACACTTACACACGGTTTTTAATTCAATAATTGCCGTATGTAATTGGTGGTTAAAAAAAAAGAGTATGTTAAGTATAGAAGTTACTCTGCCATCTATTGTTGATAAATATTATTTATATATATAATAATTACTATTATTATTAATCGTTAATTCCATGAGACGCTATATCTACTTGCAAGTGAACAGTGAAACCTTTGTCATAGCTCTTGGTTACTCAAAGGTCCCGTTTCTCAGTATTATGTAAATAGGCAAGCACAATACTGTTCTACATCGTACTGATTAGGCTAAGGCTGCACTGTAAAATCACTATAAAATACTTTATATTTGAATTTAAGCTGGGGAAAGTACATACACTTCAGAAGGCATTGGCTGTTTGTTCACACCTAGCCAACCACACTTCAGAGGGCTGTGACTGTTTGTTCACACTTAACCGATTCGATACAGTACAATACGGTGCTTAAACTTGAAGATCGGAATGACAGAAGTATGTCTTATAAGGTGCGAAGTAGTTATGAGAAGGAAATATATGCATATAAACTTCAGTTAAGTAATGAGTACATATAATAACCAGTTTAATTTTAAAACTTGCATGAAAATGTACTTCGACATAACTTCTTCATTGGTTTCTTGTCATAACCCGTACAGTTTTACGTACAGTTATATATATACGTGTACACAATATTTAAGAAAGATGCACAATGGACAGAAATGGAACCCCCCTATGAAAATCCTATTGTTTTTGTTATGTGTATAATTATACAAGACAAGAAGTTGCGATTTAGTTTGCTTCAATGACATTTAGAAATTTTACATCTGCCGAGTAAACAGTTACCTATGAGTCCAAGCCCACAGTGATTATTTTTTACTTTTGTTTTTAACCTTCTCAAATATTGTTTTTAAGTTGGAAAATGTAACATTTTAAAAACATTATGTTCGGCAAAAGGTTCTTGTGTGAGTAAATTTCAAAGTGAAAAAAAGAGGGATTGTATTGCATGTGGGCTTAAACCACCCTGAAGTACTGCATATATCATAAGATCTTATTATAAACCACCCTGAAGTACTGCATATATCATAAGATCTTATTATACTAGTCTGATATAGGTCTAGTCAGAACAGTATGGTTGGCTACTCAAAATGGTATGATTAGCTACTCTGAACGATATGTTTGCAAAATATGTTGAAAGATAAAAATATCTACCACGCTGCATGATTGAATGTATTAGAGGATTTTTGTTTGTTTGTTTGTAATTAAGCACGCAATGGGCTATCTGTGTTCTGCCCACCACTTGTATCGAAACCCGGATTCTAGCGTTCTAAGTCCGCAGACATTCCACTGTGCCACGGGGGAGGGGGGGGCTGTATTAGAGGACATAAATTACTCAGAACTGTATGATCGGCTACTCAGAAGATACAATTTGACGTATTAGAAGACATAAATTACTCAGAACTGTATGATCGGCTACTCAGAAGATACAATTTGACGTATTAGAAGACATAAATTACTCAGAACTGTATGATCGGCTACTCATAAGATACAATTTGACGTATTAGAA
>NW_013668759.1:31806-42126 GCF_000517525.1 Limulus polyphemus
GTATTAGAAGACATAAATTACTCAGAACTGTATGATCGGCTACTCAGAAGATACAATTTGACGTATTAGAAGACATAAATTACTCAGAACTGTATGATCGGCTACTCAAATGATACAATTTGACGTATTAGAAGACATAAATTATTCAGAACTGTATGATCGGCTACCCAGAAGATACAATTTGACGTATTAGAAGACATAAATTACTCAGAACTGTATGATCGGCTACTCAGAAGATACAATTTGACGTATTAGAAGACACAAATTACTCAGAATTGTATGATCGGCTACTCAGAAGATACAATTTGACGTATTAGAAGACACAAATTACTCAGAATTTGAGTAGCCGATCATACGAAGATACAATTTGACGTATTAGAAGACATAAATTACTCAGAGTTTGAGTAGCCGATCATACGAAGATACAATTTGACGTATTAGAAGATATAAATTACTCAGAACACTAACCTGACCTGGGTCGGCAAAAACAGCCATATTCGCTGACAGTTGACTTTGTTTTTCCAAAATTTTTAATAACTCTTGCAAAATGGCGTCGAGGGTAAAACTTAAGTAAAACAGCACATTCCTTTTTTTAATGACGTATAGTGAAGTAAATTACAAAAAAAAAACTGACTAAAATTCAAACCATTAGAGTCGAAGATGCAGCCTAAAAATTAAAATCGTTGTTCAGTCTGTTTCTAAATTTATCAGAGAAATATTCAAGCTTTTTAAAATTTATCTTTCTTTGTAAATTTATGGTTACAATGAAATTCAGGTTTTGGTTTTGAAGTAGCTGGTTAATTAAAAAACAACTGTTAAGTAGAAAAAGATTTATAATTTTTTTTCTGGTTGCAAAGCTTTCGTTGTTGTTTTTGATGATTTTTATGGTTGTTAATAAAACCTAGTTTGTGCTATCATTATAACAAGCAATCTTAAATTAGATTTTAATTTTTAGCATTTTTATTGGCAAAATGAAATAACAAAAGTACACTCGGCACTCGGGCTACTCTTTTATCAACGAAACGTGCGATTGACTGTTAAGTTATAATGCCCCTACAGCTGAAAGGGCGAGCATGTTCGGTAACGGAAGTGGAACTCCTGTCCCAAAGATTACGAGTCGAGTTCCATGACCACCAGGACAGTCGGCACAGAAAGGTGAAACCACGAAAAATGTGTGATAATATAATTAATTCATAAAATGGACATTTGTTTTTGTAATTTCATAAATACTTACATATAATACTAGGTTAAAGTCTAAGACTTGAATATATATATCTATGTAATAAAAAGTGGCAAATTCAAACTTACCATGGGCCTCTGGGATAAACAAGTTTCGTTTTAGATCATAGAATTTTATAGCTTTTTTTTTAAATCTTCATCTGTTAATTTAATCAAAAAAGTTCTCGCTCCTTCAGTGTTAATCGTTACGTGTCACTGGTGACACAAGGTTTTTCACTTTATCACCCGAAGTCGTTACGTGTCACTGGTGACACAAGTTTTTCACTTCATCGCCCAAGCGTTCGGCGACATTTGGCTGTCACCCGCAGCCATTTCTTTCACACCCAAATAATCAGACTAACGTTGCAAGTCTTTCCGAAATATCCGAGGTTGCCCTACAATTCTCGAACACAAAAAATAAGTCAGGAATTTTTTTAGTGAGAAAATTGACAGGTCATTGACACGCGAAAGAGAAGCTTTACCTTACCAACACTAAGATCTCTGAAAGATAAGAAGTTTTTGAACAGGTGCCATGAAGTAAGTTTTGTGAGCCTTAATGTTTTCCACGCATAGACATTTTAAATCTCCCTACAGCTTTACTTTTTTCATTTTATACATTATTAATTATGAATATTTGACAATTTGAACGGGCAACAACCGTTGTACGTCTTTGCCTGGATAGAAAAAGTTATCACTGTGTATGTTAAACGGATGTTACGTTAGAAAAAAGCAAAGACAAGGAGTTGCCAAAGTTATTATTATCTTTTTATTTTTTTACGAATGTATGTAAAAAAATATTCGACAAATTATAGCATCTTTATCTTGTTTAAAGTAATACATTTATGTTCTCTAAATGAAACTGCATTAACTGTATTTATAATAATAAATATTACAGGAAAAATATTATCTTTGTGACATGGGAGAAATAATGCAACAGCTAAAAAGCTACGGTAGAGAGGCGAAACACCCCCTTCTCAACAACAGCAGACTTCACAAATTATTTCGCCTGTAGGTGTAACTTTTAAAAGTTGGTACATTCGACTGTGCCCCTGCGTGCTAGAATGGTAAATGTTAAGTTTGAAGGTGAAGGTTTTCGGTTTTTGAATGTTAAAGGTGGATAAAGTTCAATTTCAAGCTCAAGAGACAAATCATCGAATGTGAAAGGAGAGCTTCTGCCAATAACACAGGCTTGTGAATTTAAATTTATGAAAGTTGTTTTGGTTTTAATAACGGATTTTCCATAATTCAGCTACGCAGATTTCGAAAATAATATTCCTTTTTTCTATCACGTAAGGATTTTTTCTATAAATCGGGAAGAAAAAAACTTTTACTTAGATCAAATTATTATTTCGTTTACCACAATGAACATTTTATATTATTATGTTTGTTAACAAAAATGCAAACAATCTGAAGAAAAGGGAAGAGCATTGATGTCAAACGAATATGCATTCTCATTCATCCTGATTTTTGTGTGTGAAATCTATGCTTTTTGGTCTTTCTTTTATGTATTGTGTTATGACGTTTTGTGAAAAATCTGTACGTGATGGAGAAAAATTGATATCATTTTCGGAATCAGCGTACAGGAATTATTGTACAACATGTAAAGATTTCAAGACAATAAAACCATCGCAGGCTTGTATAATGCAATTAGTGCATCGTGTCTGTGTACTGCGGAGTTGAGGAAGGTTGGTTTCACTATCAATATTTCTTTTCTTTAAAGATGGTAACTTATACCTGAACATTCAAGTTTTCAAACAATTGCAAAAACAAAACATAAAAGTGTTGCCATCTAGCAATTTGCAGTTTCTAAAATTTCTTTTCATTTTGCCTTCAGGCTGTTGCCTTGGCAGGTTTTATCTGCTCTGGTTTATTACATTTCTGGTCAGCTTGGCTAACTTACTATGCCTGGTCAGCTTGGGTAGTTTTATTATACTTGGTCAGTTTGGATGTTTTATTATGTCTGGTCAATTTGGATGACTTACTATGATTAGCTTGGCTAGTTTTATTATATCTGGCCAGCCTGGATGATTTACTATGTCTGGTCAGCTTTGCTGGTTTTATTATACCTGGCCAGCTTGGATGACTTACTATATCTGGTGGTAAGTTTGATTGGTTTTATTATGTCTGGTCAGCTTGGCTGATTTACTATGTCTGCTTAGCTGGCTAGTTTTATTATACCTGGCCAGCTTGGCTGATTTACTATGTCTGGTCAGCTTGTCTGGTTATATTTTGCCTGATCAGCTTGGATGATTTAGTATGTCTGGTCAGCTTGGATGGTTTTATTATGCCTGGTTAGCTTGGGTGGTTCTATTACGCCTGGTTTGCTTGGCTGATTTACTATGTCTATTTAGTTGGTTGGTTTATTTTGTGTGGTCAACTTGAAAGGTTTTATTATCTCTGTTCAACTTGGCTGATTTATTATGTCTGGTCACTTTGGCTGATTTTATTATGTTTAGTTAGCTTGGCTGGTTATTATGTTATTAAGATTGTTTATCGATTTAATTTAGCAGACAAGACATACATCTGCTTATGTATCTCCGATATCTAGGATAACATTGAGGACTTGTAACTCCAAAATTCGGGGTTGTTTCTCTGCGACGGTCTCAGGGCAAATAGCCCATTGTGTTGCTTGTGCTTAACAACAAACAGATAAACACAGTTATAATTTGAAATGAGACAAAACGTGTCTCTGTAAAGATTAAAACTAGAAATCTGATCCTTGACTTCTCTTATTTTGTAAATGACCTCATGAGCTCTTTGTCAAGAACCAACTCTCCATCATCCCCTGTTCGGACGTAATTCATGATAAAACTGTTTAAAACTGCGACTTTATCTGTCTTGGGACTAGCTTTTATCTGATGGTTTTGAGTCTTGATACATATATATAATTTTAACAATAAATACAATTTTGTGACTGATATTTTTGAGGCCCCTTTCGAAAGAACGAACATTCTTGGAACACATTGTATGAGTCTTTTTCTTCTTCTTAATCTTAAAAGATATTTAAACATGTAACTTGTCAGTTGTTAAATCCAAACGTTCAACAATTTGTCCTGAAGCGTAATTTACAATCTTATAGAGCAATCAGAGTAATGGTACTGAAGTAATAGCATCTACATCATAAGATAAGGATAATCTAAGACACAACAATCGTTGTAATATCATTTAAAGGTATTATTATCTAATCAAGATTTTAATATCTTTTTTTCCGGGCAGTTCTGAATGTCGCTTATGTTTTTACTGACCCAACAAGGCTAAAAAATTACCGGGATACAAAATTAGATGTATGCAGGCTTGATGGGAACTTTTTTGTAAACGTGACAGAATAATTAAGCGGGAAATTGCTGTTGCACTGAAACAAGTCTTCACATAACATACCTGCTTTTTTATGTCTGTTGAAGTTTGTCTCATTTGAATTGACAAGATAAAGTTGACAGGAAAATTATCACAACTGCATTTAATGAAACGTACAAACCGAAACATGTTTATATAAATATCAATAGTTTCATATCGTCGTTGTTTCTTCTAACAATTGCTTAGTATATGTAAATTTTAGACGCCGTTCTTGACCAAGAAAATTCCCCTTTCGTTGTGGTTCGCGAATCTTTCTTGGTACATAAAACATTAGTTATATTCCATGGATCCAGCTGAAGATTAGACTTCAGATTGGAACCTTGAAATGCGTCACCAGGAAAACAATCAAGCAAGTCTCAACTCGGTCAACTATTTACCAGTTCTATCTTTTCATTCGAGTCCCCCCCCCCCCCAGTGGCACAGCGGTATGTCTGCGGACTTACAACAACGCTAGAAACTGGGCTTCGATACCCGTGGTGGGCACAGCACAGATAGCCCATTTTGCAGCTCTGTGCTTAACTATAAATAAACAAAACCTTCGTTGCATATTTTAACATCGTAATTACAAATAATTCATAATTATCGCTTAGGTATGAATAAGAAACCATAATTCTCAATAAATCCGCCCTCGTCGTAAAAAAAAAGACTAGTGAACGCTATGATATTTTATAGTCTAATCAACCGCAGCTCAAGACGCTAGAACAAAGTTTATTGTCTGAGGGGGAGAGACAAAGCTGAGTGGATAGTGAGGAATACTTCTCAAAACTTTACTGAAGAAATAATCAATTATCCTTACCTTCCTCTACATTGTTCAGTAATGAAAGTTTCCTTACAGTCCAGGTGCTCACCTTTGTCAGGACGTGACGTCACAATATATGGAGTAACACATTTCCTGCTAGTTAACATCACACCTTCCTGCACTACTCAAGTTTGACTGACAAGAAATAGAAAAAAATAACGGAACTCGGTACTGGTTTCCAAAATAAAATAAGCGGTACTCACCAATCTTGTGCGTGGTTTCGGTATGGCACCAATCTTCTGCGTGGTTTTGATATGGCACCAATCTTGTGCGTTGTTTCGGTATGGCACCAATCTTGTGTGTAGTTTCGGTATGGCACTAATCTTGTGCATTGTTTCGGTATGGCACTAATCTTGTGCGTGACCAACATTCTTGAAGATTTGCCCTGTAATTGCTGATAATTTGTATCTATTTGTTTTTACACGGACTACATCTGGGCATTGGTAAAAGGACAGGCTTTAATCAGCTCCCTAGAAAGGTCTTCAGCATTAATAGTTGGTTATGAAAAGTTAATGTCTGATGATGGGTGCGTTCTCCTACAATATAGCAATATACTGTACTATAATTCCTGGAGTTGTGCGTAGCCCAATAGTTAGTGTGCCAGACTGTGGGACTGAGAGTCCATGCCCAAGTCCTGTTACTACAAAACAAAATAACGTCCCGCACTTTGTGGCCGTGGGTACGCTATAAGAATGACAGTCAGATCCCACTATTCAGTCAGACAAAAGTAGTTCAAGAGTTGGTATTAAGTAATGTGAGTAACTGGCTTCCCTCTAGCCTGTAAGTTCAAAATTAGGGATAGCTATGTGCAGATAGCATCTTGTAGTTTTGCGTGACAATTCTAAAATAAATAAACAAATAAGAGTAAAGTCATTAATAAGAGTAAATAAGAGTTAATAAGAGTAAAGTCAATTTAAATACAATTTGTTTTTCTGTACCTCTATTTTGTTTAAAAAGTATTTATTGAAAAATAAAACAAGGAATTGATAGAAGAAATATTAAATACTTAATTTATTTTAATCATTTCATGAAAATGCAAATATTTTCATAGAAATCATTCAGTTATAATTCTAATAAAAACAGTGACTTTAAGTCTTTCTTTTTGCAGGTCACCTTGATTTACTGAATAGTGGCATAAATCAGCAACTTGATTTGACAATTGTATGAAGATGATGTTTAAAAAAAATCATATTTCAATGTTGACTCGTGGTAAAAACCTAGTTTTCTTGTAACTATAATTTTCAGATTGTCGTAATATGTGGTTTGGTATTCAGTATAAGCTAATATGCTTGTATTACAACTTACAGATGACACGTTTTTCTTTTAAATATAAAGAACGAGTTAAATATTTGAGTAAATAACATTAACACCTCTTTACTGACACACCCAGAGGCGTCACTAGGTGCTTAAAAGATCCGAGGCTGGGATTTTCTGAGTTTCAGTATGATATCGATAATGGTTTTTTATTCTGATTCGGGGCATTGTCAAATAGAATCGGGTCATGTGCCCCGTGTGCCAGCCAGTGCCTAGCGACGCTTCTGGACACACCACATAAAATTAAGTTTAAAACAGAAAAGGTTAAAAACGATTTCAAAGCAATTAAAAACTAATGGTTAGAAATCTGCCATACGTTTCGACACAAACGAAACATATGGCAAATTTTTAACCATTGGTTTTAATGATACTATTTTAACCTTTTGTGTTTTAAACTTAATTTTTGTCTGGTGTGTTACTAAAGTGGTGTTAATGCGTTTGTTAGGATTAATGTTTTCTGTGGAATGCTTGTGTGTTTTCAAACAGCGACTAGCTAGATCGTCAGTTGATCAAGATTCCAGCTGATCGTTGTCCCACGTGCTGTATGCAGGTGCTTAGCACACCAGGAGGACAGGGATCATATGCAAAAAATTGATTTTCTTTGCTTGTTAAACAGTTCTTTGTTTGGTCCATCTGTTCACATGTAAGATTGAGCTGTGCCTACATCTGGTGTTAGGACACAACAACAGAAGCCCTAAAGTTTGAACTATTGCAATGCCACCAAAGGTACTCGGGTTCTGGCATCTATATGTACACAAAGATGTCTGAATGCGATCGGGCCACGTGCAGGACACGTGGCACCGTTTCCGCCCGGTGCAGGCGGGTGAGGGCCTATATGTAATCAGGGTATCCTGTAATGCTTGAATGGGTAGCCGACAGCTGGGTTGCATGAGAGGGGTTTCACTCAGTTCTTTGTCGCGTGGCGCTACATAGAAGACTTTGCGAATACATGCACACCTCGCCAGGTGGAGCACTGCGCGCATACACATCTCTTCAAACATTAGCTGACCGTCAGCTGTTGGCCTCACATGTCGCCTTTCATCTCTAGGCTGTCGTGCGTTTTGGTTTAGTAGTCTGATGATGGAGTGCAGAACTAAAGTCGCGCATGTAAGCCACAAGAAGGTGTAGTCTTTCTCGAAGAAGTAAAGTTGGTGAGTCTCTCTAAGTCTAAGCCAGGTCCTAGAAATAAGGTTTCTTTAACTTTAAAAGTATGTGTGTGTGTATGTATCTATAGTTACATAAAATGTTATCGATTAGATCGATCAACAGTATTCGTTTCTGTAAGAATCTCTCATAGCAGTTAATAATGGCTTTTAATTCTTGTTTTCACAATCCATGGCTGATATAGTAGATTTACAACTTTTTCTTTAAGGAAATGTGTAACAAGAGTTTCCGAGATTTTGTTTCAATATAAAAACAAAAGGAAATCCCCAATAGCCTCGGCTCTTTTAGGCAGGATTAGATTAAATTATTCTATGATACCTTTTCCCACCCACTTTTTATTAACTATATTTTTGTGCGCGAGCAACACCAAACGTGGGGCGTGCGTATATCCGATTCGACTTATATCCGATTTAAGGGGCCCCAAATTCCAATCAAGAGTAGTGATAAAAGTGTTCCACACCATCTTTCAAAGCGATCTCAGAATAATTTCCTACAACTTCTAAGCAATGAAGTTCTGAAAAATACTGTTACTGAAATTAAAAGTGCCAAATACTTCAGTGTACAAATGGATTTTACTCCTGATATATCATATGTTGAACAAACATCTATAATTTTGCGATACGTCAGAATTGACAAAGCAACTAGAAATGTTGAAATTAAAGAATCCTTTTTTGGCTTTTTTGATTCTGTGGATGTTACAGTTGAAGGTTGAGCATCTATGACCTTGACATTATGAACTACCGTGGTCAGGCTTTTGATAAAGCAGCCAACATGAAGAGCAGGTATAAAGATGTGCAAGTAAGAATACTCCATATTAATGACCTAGTTTGCTATGTACTATGTGCAGCACATTTTAATGTTCTACTCTGCGATGGAGCAGCAACCAGTTTGTATTGTAAAAAAATATTTGGAATTTTATAAAGACTATATACACTTTTTTCTGCATCAACAAAACCCTGGAACATTTTATGTATTTGAAAATAAGTGTAAAATCCTTGAGTGATACAAGATGGGAAGCACGTATCGACCCAGTCAAAGCTGTCCGGTTTCATTTTAAAGATACCTGCAATGCGTTAAGTGAAATTATTGAAACATATGATGATAATGTAGCTGTCTCTGAAGCAAATGGTTTGCGTGAAAGCATTCAGTCTTTGCCTTTTCTTGTTTCGTTATTTGTTTCTTATGACTTATTATGTATCATAAATAAAATTAATAAACATTTGCAAAGTACGGAAGCTACTTTGGAATCTGCAAGATCTTTGATAAATGCTGTTAGACTTCAAATTGGAAAATTGAGACAAACTAGATTTGACTCTGCACAATATGAAGCGAAAGCAGCTGTTAAAGAAGTTGGTGGTAACCCTAATTTTCCATCTAAGAGACTACACAAAAGAAAAAGACAGTATGATAAAATTTCTGACGATGAAACTCCTTGTGACCCAGAACAACACTCCAGAGTTATACTCTTCAATACGCTAGTTCATTATATACTGATGCAATTTCAAGAGCGATTTAGTAAAATTCCCAAAATAATGGGTCGCTTCAAATTCCTTCAGTAAAAACAGCTCCAATGGAAACTTAGAGCAAGCAGCAAAGGATTTTCAATTTTCATCCAAAGACATTGGTTCTGAAATCATAGACGAGTTAAAAATTCTAAAAAAACATTCTGAAAGAAACGAACTATACTGAAATTCAAACCATAGAGTTATTAAGGTTTTTGGAAAATGGCGGATACGATGTAGTTTTTCCAAATGTTGTTTTAGATCTCCGAGTTCACCTAACTTTGTCAGTCACAGTGGCTAGTGCTGAACGTTCTTTCAGTAAACTGAAATTAATAAAATCATATTTGCGATCAACAATGATTCAAGACTGACTCAATTCCTTGACTGTCTTATCAATTGAGACAGAGAAAGCAAGACGCTGCAATTTGGAAAATCTCACAGAAGAGTGGATCGGTGATAGTGCAAGAAAATACAATTTCACTTGAACTAGAATTACGTAAGTTCGTTTTCTTTTTCATTGCTATTATTGCATCTGCTTACATTTTTTATGTTTGAAAACTGGATAGATCATACTAAAATTGAGTTTCACATGCATCATGCTTGGTTATATTTTTCGTCTCTAATCATCCTCTCTCTTATGTATATATATATATATATATATATATTTCATTTCATGTACATTGTAGCAGGGGGTCCCACCATTAATTCTTGCACCCTGGCCCCCTATACTCTAGGACCGATCCTGTTCATCAGAATCTCTACAAGCCTGCTTTCAAATTTAAGTTCTTTTAGACAGGATTAGAGTAAATTAATTTATGTGATCTTGGGCGTGGTCAAATATATCAATCGAAAGGGTTTAACTCCTTGAGTCCAAAACTGTAATTAGATCTCAAATCGGTCAAGAAATTGTTTGTTTTGAATTTCGCGCAAAGCTACACGAGGGCTATCTGCGCTAGCCGTCCCTAAGTT
>NW_013668759.1:42136-42880 GCF_000517525.1 Limulus polyphemus
AGAGGGTAGGCAGCTAGTCATCACCACCCACCGCCAACTTTTGGGCTACTCGTTTACCAACGAATAGTGGGATTGACCATAACGTTATAACGCCCCTACGGCTGAAAAGGCAAGCATTTTTTGTTGTGATCGGGATTCGCAGATTGCGAGTTGAGCGCCTTAACCACCTGGCCAAGAGATGACGGAGCTATGAGCTAAAATGTTTGTACTTGAAAAAACAACAACAACAACAACAAAAACTCGGAGTCGCTATGTCGTGCTAAAAAAAATAGCAATCGTAAAAGGCAACATAAAAACGGAAACAGGCTAGCAGATAACGACCTATTAACAAACATTTAAAATGTCTTAATACAAACAAATTTCTATTTCTTACAATCTAAACCACACCTTCCACCATGCAAAGTCTGTTTGGATGTTTAAAATTTTTATTTATTGCTGTCTGTTTTTGTTCTATTGTATGTAAGATCATAATATATAATATTTACATCAACATTTTTTTATAAATCTTGTTTGATTGATCAATCTTTTAACACAATACTGTATAGAAACCCAATAAACGAAGTTTTATCAATGCCAATCATATAATTCATTCATGAAACTGTTTCCACCCTGAATATTATTATTTTTAAACCTGCAAAAATGCATAACACCAGAAGCACTTAATGAAGTGATAAGACCGAGTATGAATCGTCCACGTGATTAGTTTGTTTGTAATTAAGCACAAAGCTACACAATGGGTTATCT
>NW_013668759.1:42890-47298 GCF_000517525.1 Limulus polyphemus
TGCCCACCACTGGTATCGAAACCCGGTTTCTAGCGTTGTAAGTCCGCAGACATTCCACTGTGTTACTTGAGGGCCCGCGATCAGTAGTCGTTATAAATAGGAAAACTGAAATGGAAAATTTCTCAGATATATTTTATAGCTTTTATATGCTTAAATCAGAAAGTGATACTTCTGTGGGGCAACAGTGAAGAAAATTTTAAAAGTTACTTTATACACAAATGAGGTATATTTACTGCATTTCGGTTACAATTAAATGATCGGTTGTTGTAATATATTACAATTAGATGATTAGTTGTCGTAATATATTACAATTAGATGATTGGTTGTTGTAATATATTACAATTAGATGATTAGTTGTCGTAATATATTACAATTAGATGATTGGTTGTTGTAATATATTACAATTAGATGATTAGTTGTCGTAATATATTACAATTAGATGATTGGTTGTTGTAATATATTACAATTAGATGATTGGTTGTTGTAATAGATTGCAATCAGATGATTGGTTGTTGTAATATATTACAATTAGATGATTAGGTTGTTGTAATATATTATGTATCCACTTTCTTTGGGCTGCTTTCATAACTCACTTTTGGCCTTTAGTTGTGTGATATATAACGGATTTAATCGCATCCTAGCTCAGGCCTTTTCATATTGTTACTTGTCTTTTGGTAATTTCGCTTATCTTGCAGCAGATGCTGTATTGTTAAAACACCGATAGCTCCACAGGTGGACAACTGCTCCACTGTTGTAGATATGCAGCATAATACTAGATGCACTTCCGCAGGGTTTCCGAAAGTGTTCTGTTTCAAGAGTAACAAGTATTTCTATTTTGAAGTTCACATGCCATGCTGTGTTGTAGCCTACAGAATGCATAATTGTTCTCGTGATTACTGGCATGCGCACGTTTTATTGACGTCACGACAGTACAAATTGCAACTTTAAGCGTCTCTTACGTGACGTTATTTTAATGTCCACTGACTGTCTGATAGACAACACACTACTGCATTGTGGTGCGAGTGGTTAAAACTGTTGACCCTTCCAGGCGGCCTTCGGAGAAACAATTTGCTGGAATTGACTGAGCCAGTGCCCTCACACTTCGAACTGTTTAAAAGCACATTTTGTGAGAATCATCAGACCGAAGTGTAACATTATGAGACACGGCTGGAACAATTGTATAAACTCGTTTAGGTCGAGAATACAGGTAAGGATCAGTTAAATCTACGATAAAGGATATATTTTACAATAAATATCATCCTCTTTATATTACACAATAACGATTTGGAACTGGAAGTTTCAACCTGAACGCCTCCTTATATGGGCGTGTAAAGTCAAAGACCCATAGGTTTCTGGTATAGCCGTCCCTAATTATGAACTACTAACGAGAAGGAAGACAACCAAACAACAGCATCCGCCGTCACCGAATGATAGGATTGACTGTCACTTTTATAACTCAACCATCAGCGGCATCACATATTGAACCTTGGACATTTCAGTATGTAGCCCGACACGCTAAGAACTAGGCTACGACCAGCTCATAACGACTTATGAGATTGTGATGGAAAGCTTTTACAGTTAAGCATGAGCAGAGAGAGGTTTTCTTGGAAGGCTGGTTTGCTTCGATAACTGATGAGGTGACGTATCTTCCTGTAAAATATTATCCCACTGTGCATGAGTATTGAATGTCAAAATAAATATAATTTCTATTGTCATACGGTTTAGAAACCTCTCAAGTTCACAGTTATTCTATGAGATTAAAAGCAGTTTCCATGGTATAAGCACCACATTTATCACGTTATCACCTGTTTCAATAATTCCAGTAAGTCTAGAAACTTAGAGCAATATAAACACGCACATACGAGTGTGTGAGGCATAGTTTGTATCGTATTTATTGTAAAGCTACTAACGCTATTTGCCGCCGTTTCTAATTTTAAACTATTGTGAAGAGGGGAAGGCAGTCAAACAACAGCACCTTACCATCAACGATAAAGGATTGAATGCCACTTTTATAAAGCAAACACAATTTAAACTGCTGGGAGTATTTTATGGCAAGGTGTGGATTCGAACCCCGTTCAGCAGCTCCAAAATCCAGAGCTCAACCACGTGGATAACCCGAGGCGTAAGTACGAAACAGTAAACTTATTTTTCAAGCTTTCAACTTTCACTTGACGAAAGTACTACTAAAGATCAAAGCAGATTTCAAGCTATCAGAAACATGCACACACAAACAACATGAAACCTCTCCCACTCCCGCAGCTATAGGACAACATAGCCAGGTGTGTGTGTGTGTGTGTGTGCCTGCGTGGAGGATTCGGCCAGGAAGTAAACTGTCGCTTGTGGAATGCGATATTACAAGGGGGTAGAGTAAAAACTTGACTTCAGTGCTTATTTATATATTAAAAGATTAAGCTGCTAACATACATAGCATTTCTTTCCTTGTTCATCACATCAACGAGAAACCCTGTCCAACAAAAATAAGAAAAAGAAACGTAGCGCGAGACATTGTCACGGTACCAACCCACAGACATTCCTACACGCCTCTACTTCAGGCTTTTACAGTGTAATCCGTCACGCGGGACTGACTTGGCTCATTAGTAGACTAAAGCAGATCATAACAAAATGAACCTCTTTATCCAACTCCTGAAATATAACAGGGTACGTGTCACGTTTCGCTAATTTTATTAATGTAAGCGTCTATTTGATATTCATAGTTTGAACGACATTTCGTCATCCCATGAGTGCAAACTTAACAGTGCACGGTGAGTTTTTGTTTTCTTGTCTTCATGTTGTATGTAATGTCATCACAGAAGTTGAACTTCATTTTTCTTAACATGATGTTGTTTGTGGCATGAGTATAATGTAACTGTTACAGTTTACTTAATTCATTATTTTACATGGCTTAATATTCTGTTTTCTGTTAGTAGCAGTACATTCTTTTTACTTATATGTCGTGTCAATCTAAACCTTTCAATCAACTGGATAGGAACTGGATTTTCTAGCGCCTCTAACTTCTCCCCACATATCTCATATACAAGTGTAAGGTAAGCCTAACAAAACACGTTGGTATGATTTTTCTTTGTACAGTCGTCATTATTCTATTTAACTGCGCATGAGCCTATCGTGACCATTTTTTTTTTATGCTTTGGACTTGTTCATCTTTTGTACTTATGACAAAGCTACTACGGCTATCGTCCCTAATTTTGAACTATTAACAATAGGAGAGGCATCCAGTCAACAGAACCCTATCACCTAACAACCACCCTAAGGGACTGATTATCACTTTTATAACTCAAGGTACGGGGAATATTTCCTGGTATCGCATAGATTCGAACCCGGTTCGCCAGCTCCAAAATCCAGAACTCTACTACAGGATCAACGCGTGCATTTTTTTGTAGTTTGTTGGTGGTATTAAATACGTTTTTAAAATTATCTTCTAATTCACATTTATAATAAAAGATTGTGATAATCTAAAATGATTTTTGTTGATTCGAACTTCCTCTGCTCTAAATACGAGGCGAGTGTTGTATGAACGAGTAAGGCAGATTATAACAACTCAAATTACCCATCTGTCAGACAAGACCAGTCTGGGGTATTATTTCATGGTTGTGAGATGAACACTAGTTGGGCACTAGTTTTTTGTTTTTTTTGTTGTTGTTGTTTGCTTGTTTTTGTAGCAGTTCGAATTTTTCCATCTCCTGAGCTCGAGATCGAACATGATAATTATCGGAGTATTAACGGAGGTAAAGGGTTAATAATCCCACTAACAATTGCTAGAAAAGCACGTTTTAACTCGACCTATCACACGGTTATGATCATCTCCTGAAATTATAGAACAGCATTTTACTTGAATACAACAGTGTTGTATCAATACTTATGCTCATATAATCTGTATCCCCGCTTTCTCAAATTCATTTTAACATTTGTATATTTTATTGTCTTCAATTTTAGTAGCCATTGTTTTCCCGCATCCCTCAACGAGACCGTCATGTGTTTCAATCAACTGTGCCGTAGTATATTTGGCACGTGCGGGTGACAGTTTGACTAATCGGTGTCTCATAGTCACAATGCCTTATTGAGCTACGATACGTAGAAAAACACCTGCCGGATAGATAAACGACAGCCTTCTTTGTCTCACTGCTTATATTTACATGCAGTCAGTTCCGAGACTGTTATTCTAATATGTTTATATACAATCATTTAGGCTTACACATGATGGGTATAATACATATAGATATATACATTTGGAACTTAAGCAACGTAGAACACGTAGTTCTATTTGTTGACGTTCTTTTCCCTTAATATCATTGGAGTTCACGTTTTTAAGCGCTTCTTACTCTTTATATATATATATATATATATATATATATATATATATATACTACTATTATACGTCTTACGTTGTTGT
>NW_013668759.1:47330-50935 GCF_000517525.1 Limulus polyphemus
TTAACTTACTACTTAGGTACGTACGTTACGTTTAACGTTACGTCTTACTTATATATATATATATATATATATATATATATATATACCGCAATTTGTAGCCTGTTTGTGCTAGTAATTACTAATCGTAGTATTCATACCTCACTGAAAAATTAAAAAAAGTGAACATTTTTTTTTTCTGGGAAGTGCTGCACGGGAAAAGTGTTCGGATTATGCTCTTTAGCCATACGCAACTCATTGCATCAAATCAAATCAAATTTTCATAAATTTTCCTGTCAAAAGTGGTACCGTTTATTGAAAAATAGTAGTTTTTTAAAACTCCATTTTCTCAATACTACATTAAAAAGTTACACCAAATAAAGATATAATCAGACCTTCACGTACAGTCCTAGTGTTCTCGCTGTGAGGAGAGTACTTTTATTTAAAATTGTTTTCTATTATAAAGAAATGGTTGTTGTAATTTTTATAATTATCTGCATCTTGAATACCCAAAGTGTTACATTTTTTATGGATTTTTATCTGTGGCGCCATTCATTAGATGGTGCAGGAGATTTGGTTGCATACATAGATACTGACATACATACTACATCCATTATAGTAAGATGAGAAATCACTGTTGATATAATGTACAAAAAACAATAACAACTGATTTCATTCTGTTTAAATATGACATCACAATTCGTCAGGTAGAAAGAAAATGTTAATGGTTTTAACCGGCTTCAGTGTGTGTGTCTTAAGAAGGTACACAGGTAGACGCTGTTATATTTAGGATTTGTGTGTTACTTTTCTGTGGGGCAAATAAATTAATTTGAATTGAAATGAATCACACTTTGAGATTTTCCTCCGTACACGTTAGGTGGTTTTTACATCACCAAGGATAAACTGTACTGTTTAGTGACATTAAATAACCCCAGTCATTACAATTTGATTTTGAAACTGAAGGTAAAGTCAACATTCTTGTTCTACCGTTTGATAAAATGGTTCGTGATTTTTTTTCTGGCATATTTGTTACTTTCTACCTGAACAAATCTTTATATGATACACTGACTAAACAGCCAGGTCAGAGACCGCTGGGGTTCAACTGTAACCATATCTAATTTTTAACTACTGGCCAGAGGGATGACAAACAGTCAGCAGCACCCGCCGCTACAGAGGCTTTGCACTAAATAATTGGATTCACTGTGATGCTTATGACGCACCCAAACTTGAAAGAGTATTGCAGCTTCAACCTTACTTTTGTAAGTTGCCCATAGTAATATATATAAATATACTATATTGAGGGTTAACTGCCCATGTAACCCGTCCTGTATCGTCGATCGTGGTCATTCTGAAGACCATGATTACGTAATATTCCTCGACCCCACAATTTTCATTTTCACTAGTTTCTGCTGGCCATGTTGTCCGTAGCACCACGGCTAGAATTTGAGACGACGCACAACTATTTTCACAGGCCCTCCGCTATACCTAGATATTCGCTTCCAAGACCACCTTTGAGCAGACTGTCCCCCAGTGGGACAGCGGCAAGTCTTCGGATTTACAACGCTAAAATCAGGGGTTCGATTCTCCTCGGTGAACACAGCAGATAGCCACGTTGGGCAAAAATGCATTGTGTCTGCATGAGGTGATTTTTACAAGTATATAGTGGGATTGCTGTGATTTCAATTTCTTTGGCCATCTTTTTTTTTCCCATAAAAGTCTTTGGTTTCGAGGTGTGACTAGAAGCTTGTGAAAATTTTCCAACTTTAAATCATTGCTACTTTACTACAATGGATAATGGCTTTTTGGGCCGGAAGGTTCTCTTTTGTAACCACAGTTTTAACTTTGTGGCTGAAGGTGTATGTCCGCATTAGCTTGAAATCTGTTTTAAGATAGTAAAAACGCTCTGCTGCACGAATTTTCATGCTTTTATGGAGAACAGTGAAAGCCTATTTCTTCAAAATGTTATGTCCTTTGGCTCTAAACCGTTAACAATCTAGGCGTTCTAATATAATTCTTCTAACTTTTATCATACTTTCATTTCAAAGAAATTTTGGATTTGTGTAACACATTTGGAAGGCTTTTATCACCTTTGAAATTAAAATACCAATTAATGTTATACATAACTGCCACATATAATAATAGTACTTAACATCTAATTGGCAGTTTTATTTTTAAATATTAAAAAATTCCCAAGACCTGAAAAATATATGAATACACACAAAAATATACGAAATATAGGAACACTGGACGCCCTGTATGAGTGAAAGTACTTCGTTATTATATATATTTATATATCACACACACACACGCTCATACAGAAGTTGCTTACATAATATTAAAATGATGTAGGAGCCTCAACACGTCGTTATAGTCCATATCAGTCGTTACTGTTCGTGTCCCCACGTCTGGTCATGCTCTATCTGATAACCGTGCATCTTTACGAAAGCCCTGTAACGTAGTTTTAATCTTAAAGGGTTTCGTTGTACGGTTGTCTTGTTCAAAGCACACCACTCTTTCCTGAATGGGATTCATAATCCATATAGTGTGCGAGGGTGAAGGTTTTCAATAGTCTCATTGCAAAGAAGCACTGTGTTACGGCAACTAGTCTTGCATGTCTTCGTGTGGAATGACACGAATATCCGTTTATTTTTACAGCTGCTTCAGACATGCGACGGTTAAACAAATATGTCGTGAAAGCAATTTCTGGACACTACTTAGGTCACTTTTCCAGACGGAGATCATTTTTGATTATGCTGCGTAGTGTTACATGGTGGGTTTTGACACTGTCTTTTGTATTCGTGGATTCTCACCTGTTAGAAGACGCCACACTCTGCTTACTACGGCTGAGGTACACCTTGTTGTAGGTTCCGTTCTGGGGTCCTTCAGTGAGTCAGCGGTAAGTTTACGAACTTACAACGCTAAAATCTGGAGTTTGATTCCACATGGTGGACAGAGTACGATAGCCCATTGTGTAACTTTGCGCTAAAAAGCACAAGAACAAGATCCCTTTCTGGATGGTCCTGGTGCCCCAAGTTGATCTGTGCTCTTTTGTTTTCCTAAGCCATAAAATTCAAGGAACAACCCCGATCTGAACATATCTTTATGATCTGAGTGTATGAATATTTTCCGTCGGAAAGAACTATTTCAAAAGCGATCAATGCTAGGTGACGTAACATTACCTATGAAACGCCATTCAATGTCAAAATGTAGTTGTGACCCATTCTGTTCCCTCGTGACTTTATATCGGCTGTAGTTGCCACGTGATTGGTGATTCACATGTTCAAAATAATTTGAGTATAAAGTATTCAATCCTCTGGATATTCAACTAGAGAGAAAGTGAAAATGAAATAACAGTGAATAAAAGAAAAATATCAGAATTCGTTCAATACTTCCGAGACGATACTCTTCAGTGGTGTTTTACCTTTTACCAAACCCTACAGGCCCGACATGTCCAGGTGGTTAGGGCGCTCGGCTCGCAATCTGAGGGTCGCGGGTTCGAATCCCCGTCACACCAACATGCTCGCCCTTTCAGCCGTGAGGGCGTTATAATGTGACGGTCAATCCCACTATTTCGTTGGTAAAAGAGTAGCCTAAGAGTTGGCGATGGGAGGTGATGACTAGCTGCCTTC
>NW_013668759.1:51593-55816 GCF_000517525.1 Limulus polyphemus
AAAACAAACAAACAAACCAAACCCTAAAAGAGAACACATCCATACAAGATGAAATAGAGCAGTAACATGTTAACTTTGCCCGCAACTGCAGCAGCAATAATGGATGTGCAGAATTATATCAATATTGATTTCAAAATCTAGGGACAAAATAGAAATGTATTCAAACATACGTGAAAATATAGGAAAATGCAGAATGATCTTAACTGCATTTTCTTTAGAGAAACGATCTAATATCCACCTCGCACGAATATAGTATAGCTTTACACTTGAAATTCTCTCAATGTCCCTCAGTGGGTCAGCGGTCATTTTTCGGATTTACAACGCTAAAATCTGGGGTTCGGTTACCTGTGGTTGACAGAACGCAGATAGCTCATTTTGTCATACTTATGGTGCCTGTAGTATTGTTTAAATAAGATTACATCATGGGTAAATTACTAAATAATTATAAGAAACAACCCAAAATCTCGAGTGCTTTGTCCTTAATCACTGTCCAGTTGTCCGTCCACCCATAGCAAATAACAGCTCATGTTCGTTTTGAAAAAAAACAAAAACATCATTACAATTTCTATCACTAGAGTGCCTCACCTAGAAGTTTTCACTTTTCTCATTTAATTTTTATTTTATTTTATAAAAACACAACTTTTCCCACAATTAACTACATCTCTGTCTCGCTGTTTAACGACAGACGTGGTGTCAAGGGCAGGCCAATTTCCGGTGATGGCACGTGTGGAGCATATCCGGTGAGGCATCAAACCTTGACATTTGTACTAGAAGGTATGGTTCGTGTAAAAACAGTAGTTAGTCGTGTTTCAGACAGCCGCGAAACAAATGCTATAATCACCTCATTTACGATACAACATCTACTTAAAAGTGATTTGTAATAGAAAGTTTTTTTTAGGTCAGCTCTGAGGGCGTAATATTATTTAATACTCACGGACTACGATCATTATTTTAGTATTTATTTAGTCATGATATTTTTAAGCCTTAAAAGGGAGAAAAAAGTGAAAGATCATTTTAGTAGCGGAAAGAGAAAATCCTCCTTAGATTATCTTGGGAAGACGAGTTTGGTAGGTTCCGCTATTTTTGGCGAAAGGCTACAGGGCATTATACGTATTAATTAATATTTAATGCAGGTTTTGACATTTTTCATAACTATTAAATTACGTCATGTTTCAACTCATTAGTAAGACCGCAACTCATAATTAGAGATGGAAAATTATAAGAAAAAACCTTTACATTTTATTTAAACATTTACCAACCTAACAGCTAACGTAGATATATATAAAAAACTAGTATTTTACTAACTTTAAGGAAAAATAATGTCCATTAAAATTTCACAAAACGTGTTAGTGCCATAATGTATGAAACTTCCTGTAAATGGTCGTTGATTGCTGTTTCATTCGGGGATTTTACACGTTCTAATAAAGTATAATGTTAGCTATTTAAAAAAGCTGAGTACCATTTCTCACGATGCTATTTTATACTAATAAGTAGTTTATACTAGAATTTCCTTATTCAGAATTATCTTAAATATGATACCGCGGTCATTAACTTAAATTCACCCGCAGAAACACAAATATTTAGTTATGTCAGTAAGCTAGATGTTTGAGAGAACATCCTGTTTTCAAGGTTACTACGATATTAAGAAAGTCCCACGTTCGTGGAGTAGTTCTCATAAGTAATGGTGGCTCCTGTAGTGATGGTTAATGGAGTTTGTGCCGCCTTTTGATCCAGATCGTACGTTGCCAGTGCACGAAGCGTGAGTGGGAGGGCTGCACGTGATCACGTGGGACAGAAACAATGGAAGGAAGCTCGGGCTAGCGACTCCTTTTATTTTTGTGCAACGAGTGCTCAAGCTTCCAACTGAAACACGTTGGTTTATTTATTGTAGTATTGACTATAAGATAGGCACAACTTTTAAGGCGCTGTCGTCTTACAGTTGACTGTCCATGGTTAGTCATCCTTTTGTGTGTTGTGCAACGACCGTTTAGTATAAACTTTAATTTTTAACAATGATATATATATATATGTATTTACATTCTGGCTTTGATTAAAGAGCGATGGAGTAACCAGTCTTTGGTTTGGAATACTGGTGCTTGCCACTTTGGATCGATTTGAAAGTTTGTGCAACATTACTGGAATAGTTATACATATTCTTTCCATTTGAAATATTGGAGTTTGGTGGGATGTTGATGTTGCTCGGTGAGATAGCTTTCAAGAACTTCCGACTGGAAAATTCATGCTTGTCTTTACATCTGTAGTAGTCCGTCTTATGAAAGAAGTGTGTGTGTATTGTTTGATATACATCTCGGACTTCGTGAGGATGATGTTGTGTTAAAATCTCCCAGCCTCCGGGTACTAACATCAACAGACTGGGATAGGTAATTTTCATCCTGATCATTGTGTGCCAACATGCTGACTTAACAAGATTAAAACGTATTAGAAGATGCACCGTCACTGATATTGCATTATATGGTCACGTGATTTCATAATTCTTACAATAACGGCTATATCGATGTAAAACACACAGGTGGTTTGTATGTGCTGTGTACTTTGTAGTATTAGTTGATACTGATCACTATACAGGACAGTTGACTAGCCACAGTTCTTTGCTGGTGGTCATTTTGACAAACCAGAACTATGTGGTGCATAGGAACGGTCAAAAAGGATGAATGGGACAGAAAGTCCAAGTAAGTAAAACAACTTGAAGTTTTACATAACTTAGCTCTCATAGCTCACCAAATTGTCATTTAGTCTGAAATATACTGTAAATCTAGTTTTCTGCTTTTTTTCTTCTCGTTGTGTCGCTGAATCAATGGAAGACTTTTAAGGGGCATTTATCCCTTCTCACTGGATGCGCGTGAATTTGTTTTTATTTCTCGAGAAATAATGTGGTGTAATTTTGGTTCAAACAAAAATGTATTACAAATTTCACCAGTTCTTCTTGAGAGGGTGTTCTTGTCTAATATTTATTGGTTGTTTCCAAAACAACGAAGCCTGAAATAACAAGTACAGTTTGTCGCTCGAAAGTCGTGGGCTAATGCTTTACGGAATGTTATTTGGTGGGTCCTGTAGCATAGCTTATTAAACAAAATACCCTAGAGAAGTCCATTGTACATTATTCAAATCTTAATGAAAACATAAGAAAAATGATACTTTAACTGACTAGAAAAAAAAAGTTATATGTTATAGAAATCTGAGTCTTACAACTAACGCAGAATATACTTATTCCTATAGATATATATGTATGTTTGTGTGTGTGTGTGTGTGTATATAGATATATATATATCCATTATAGACTATGAACTGTGGATTAAAAAGTGTGTAATACAATAATTATTTCAGTGTTCTTTGTTTGCGTATATGGTAAGCGCGAAATATTAAGGAGGGCCTCATACATTCACACCGAAAATCAGACCGAAATCACACCCAATAATCTTACATTCACACCGAAAATCAGACCGAAATCACACCCAATAATCTTACATTCACATCGAACATTAGACCAAAATCACATATCACGCCCATTGACTCTTGCATTCACGTCGATATTAAACCAAAATCACATACCACATCAGTAACTCTTGCATTCACGTTGAGTATTAGACCAAAATTACATTCAATATCTTGCACAGTCATATCGAGCATCAGAAGAATACAGCGTGCTACATCTGACGGTAGATAATTTTGCGCGTGTTACTTAGTCTTATTGGTGCAGTATCAGCCTAACTAAAGATAAACTATCTGTAAACTTTAGCTTATTACTAGTTGACGTTTCAAGTGAAAGTTTCGAGAACGAGTTGTTGGTCGATGTAAGTTTACTGAGTTTTTAAGACGAATTTATATTGTATATCCTAATATCTTAGAAAACTAATGATAAAGTGTTTATCTTGAATACATCTACATTATGGGAAAATTATTCATTTTTTGCAATTCCTAAAATTGCATATCGATATCAACATCGATCTACCAGTCTTCGTATATGCTGAACGTCAATTTGAGAAAAAACTCATTAAAAACAAAAATGTTTCTTTTTGTGAGGGAATTTCACGAAAAAACAAAAACAAAAAAGGACTTCCTCAGTCGACTGATTGAAATAAACATTTCGAAGATAGGAGCATGAATGCAAGAAAAAAAAAAGCGCATAAAGAGAGGAACGTGTTTGAGTATATATTTGTTTTTGTTTGGTTTATATATATATATATATATATATATATATATAT
>NW_013668759.1:55826-63669 GCF_000517525.1 Limulus polyphemus
AATTGAATTGAATATCTCCCCTTTGACATTTCTTCTAGAAATGACAACTGCCAAAATACGCTCATTTCGGTAGCGGTCTTTTCTTGCGCTCAGTAAAATGACAAGAAACTGTGGCGTCCAGCGGAAAAATCCCCGCGGCTACTCAGCGAACCTGAGCGCTCTGTTCTGTTTATGCATCAATTGTATCGAAACCCAAACATTTTTGCCAACAATGCATTGTAGTCAGTCTCTTTTTGTTTAAAAAACAAACTCAATGCTTATTTCGTTATTGAAATAACACATGGAATGACAAAAGACAGTTGTAAACGGCCCACTAGACAATCGTATTGCATATACGTTCTGATCCAAGGGATTGGGTTGGTTGCACATTTTATATTTATTCATCACTATTTTTAGAAAAAATCCCGTTGAATTGTTTCAATGGGCATCTGCTACTTATGTTATAAACTTATAATTTGTAGAAATTTAAATAATCACGATTCTATTTGTTATTATTTTTGCTGTGGTGAATTTAAAGTTTTCTAATGAATATAGGATATAACACCAAATAATTTGTTACAGATAATTACAGTTTGCATGGATTTAGCATATAATCGTGTATATCAGCTTGTGTAATAGGTGCTACTATGAGCGATACACCTTGTTTACATTATGACGCTATACAACACCGTACAACCAATTGTCTTTTATTCAGTAGGCCTGCTCCTGTAGTTTCCGACCAATATTACACACTAGGTGATACTACACCAGTTATTATTATTGCTATTTTTTTCTTTTCCTTACTATTAACCTCTTTGAAAGCCCCAAGGCATTTTCCTTCCGAACTTTGCACGTGCACCCACTATAGGGCCCATCATTACTAAGAACATTGTAAACAGATTCCTGCATAGTTAAAGACCTGACGTTGCTTGTTAACTATAGTAGCTAAATATCTTTTTACCCTCAAATCTCACTACTATAATCCTGATTTCTTTGTTTTTTATTATAATCCCAGCTTTCAAGGCTAATTGTTTGTAAAAATAATGAAATAAAATTAAACAAAAAGAGCATGATTAGCTTTGATAAATCAAAACTTGTGTGTAAAGAAGTGGATATTGCACGTGAAATATATAGGTTTTTGTGAGGGTAGTATAGTTTTTACCAGGGCAAGTGTATATTTGTCACAAGTTTCAATTGTCAAAATTTTAGAAACTTGTGACAATTTTCTCGACAGAAAATATAATGAATCACTTTTGATACAATCCAGACGCCCTTCCATTAATAGGTACAACGCCTGGCTCCTTTAACATTTTATTATTAATTTTATCATTATAATTTTACCTATTTTGATGCTATTATTATAATTTTCTCTATTTTTATGATCAACGACTCAAAACTGTTCGACTGTACTCGTATCACATACACTTTTCCGTTATATTGTTGTAGCTGTATTTCGTTTTCGGTTACTGTTATTTAAAATCTGTTTGGTAACCTGTGACGTTTATAGACCCTTGAAAAAGGCGTAAGCTGAAACGTCGGGTACAAGTAATTAAACATTTTTCCAAAGTTGTTTGTCGTACTCATTAAATAAAGGTTTCTATCCTTCAGTCAGCACTGAAAATGTTAAAAACCAGTAATAAGTTAAACGACTTGCCTTCACAATATGATTCAATAAGTAGATGTACGGAAATAGGTTTAGTCGTTAGTTTGTTTTATTAGGCTTACCTTGCATTCCCACTCGGTTTCTATCCTTCAGTCAGCACTGAAAATGTTAAAAAACAGTAATAAGTTAAACGACTTGCCTTCACAATATTTTTCAATAAGTAGATGTACGGAAATAGGTTTAGTCGTTAGTTTGTTTTATTAGGCTTACCTTGCATTCCCACTCGGTGTGGGTTTTCACTACCATGCGATAAGTGTACAATATGTTATATAAGTTAGATTATGTGCAATATTTTAATGACTTTATTTTCTAATGTTTTATTTATTATGCTACTTCGATTATATAAGAGTTCGTGCAAACAGCGAGCTGGCCTAAATGACAATTTATAAAATTAATCCTAATCTGATCCCGTATCACGTGTGTTTCTCTTGTGTGTTTGGTGTCGTGCTCTGAAGACTAGGCTTTTTTCAGTTATAATGCACAGAAAATGAAGCCTTCATCACAGTGAAGATAAATTTTCATGAAAATAAGAGAGGGCGTTGCTCTAGAATGCTATCTTACGCTTGATGTACGAATATCGAACGAACCAGTAAAGTGTTGTAAACAATGGTACTGCTATTGAATTAATATTATCATGACATTACGCTACCCTTTAGATTTGGGCTTAGAGGAAGGAAATATAGGATAAAAAGAATTTAATGCGTTAATTTGTAATTACACGGTGTATCAGTTGAAAAAACAAGTAGCTCATTGCTACGGCAATACCCTGAATATGCTTTTGCTGTCTGTAATGTACAAGGAATGAAACATGCTCAATAAAAATGTTGTTTGTCCAGTACATCTTATGATGAATTATTGTGATGAAACATCACAATTCTATATGCTTAATCACTGAAACCTGTACCACCATCATCGTAAAAAAACAACAACAAACAGTTATGTGAATGAAGCTTGAAAATCGATACTTTAACAACAACGACAATTTAATTCTTGACAAGTAAACGATTTATATGACAAACTGGAGACCTATTATTTAATGTGGCTGAAGATTGTACCCAACTTTCAAGTTTACAGTGACTGCAGATTTTGTGTTCTAATACTATGTACATATATATTCGTGATTTATAAATCATGTAAAAGATACATGCGTGACTTAAGATATTCCAGAGGTCAAGTGCAATAATGACAAGCTATGGATTTTAGAGATTATTTTAATACTTTAAAATTGCCTTTCTATATACGTTACCCGATAATGTTCACATCCTTGCTATAGACGTGATCTTGAATGAATTTAAGATATGTACATACCAAATGTACAGTACGCGTAAAATAGCAGATTCACTTGTATCCTATAGTAGCGCCATCTGGTATTAACGAAGTGCCGAACAATAGTCAAATATGATAAATTAGGTAGCTTAATAAACATTATCTAATGTGGTACATAATATTTAACATATTAAGGGATAGTTTTGTTGAGCAAGGTTTTTTATCAGACCATCGATACTATGAAAATATGGTTTAAATAATATTGATTTGCATTCCTATAAAACATGTTTATTTATCTATTGTCCCTGAAATTATACTGACTGAAGCTTAAAGTATTGGAGAAAAAGGGTAAAACATATAATTAATTATCAACACAATATTATTTGAAAAGATATAACATCTAATATAACTAATATTATTAATGAAAGAAACATTAAATGAACAAGTAGCACACCTTACTTAGGGAGCCCACAAACACTAATTCCCGCCTTAAACCATAATCGTTGATATGCATTTCTTTGGAAACTTGTTCTCTGTCTAACACCGCACTTTATCAAAGGAGTTGTATCACATGAAAAATAACCTCACTGTGTTAAGTAATGAAAAACGTGCATTATTGTAAAATGATATTGAGTTACATCACATGGAAAATAACCTCAGTACGTTAAGTAATGAAAAATGTGTATTATTGTAAAATGATATTGAGTTATATCACATGAAAAATGACCTCACTATGTGTTAAGTAATGAAAAACGTGCATTATTGTAAAATGATACTGAGTTATATCACATGAAAAATAACCTCACTGTGTTCAGCAAGGAAAAACGCGCATTATTGTAAAATAATACTAAAGACTAAGTGAAAACCCGAAAAAACTAAGTATTTCTATGTGTATTACCCTACGAAGAACGTCAATAAAATTCAAGTTTGTGATTAGCCCAGGAAACATTGAATAGTAAACAATCTTAAACAACGCTATTGTGGTTGAAGTTTTTTATCTTAGTTCACACCTACACAATGAACTATCTTCCTTTATTCACTTAAATTGATGAGTAATAAAATCGAATCGGGTATACACGCGCCCCACGCTTGGTATTTCTGGCGTACAAAAATATAGCTAATAAAAAGGAGAAAAAAAAACGTTTCATAGATTAATATACCTTAATCCTGCCTAAAAGAATGTAAAGTGCCGCGGCAATTGAGGATTCCCTCTTGTTTTGGTAAATAAGACAAAATCTATATAACATATATATTAAAGCAATTCACAACATATTAGGATATAAAGCTTATTGTATTGTTACGACAGCGGAAGTCAAGTGACGCTGGGAACATGTGATGAGTTTCTAGAAGGAATATTAAGGTTCGAGTGTTTGCCAGACGCCCTCTATTTTAATATATAAGCCCGGCAAATAAAGGGAGACAATAATTTAGCAGATAGACAGATAATTGAGTCAAGTGAGCGGCAGTGACCGTAAGTAAAGTCGTGAATCGTTGTGAATTGTAGCTTATGTTTAGATAAAGTGACCGTGGAAATTCTGTGTATTGCAAAGTTGTACTGAAAAAAAAAAAAACTAGTTTTATTTAAGAAAGGACTTGTATCGCTGAAGTTCCTCGGGAAGAATTTATACCGGAAATTTACAAACGACCAGAGACGTAACAGTGTATATTTTATGCAGCTATTTGGTGACGTTTGTAAGACATTGAGAAAACAGTGCTACTACTTGAACGGTAAATTTTACACGTCTATATTGAAACACGTGTTTTTAGTATTTCAAGATATGGATATAACGAAAAATTTTACTTGACTAATGTATATGTACTTACCTTCGTTTCTATCGATTAACCAATGTTGTAGTTTTTTATCATTTCAACGGGTTTGTTCTACAACATGAGAATTTGGATGTTGTGTGATTTAAAAGTCTTATATGAATAGAAATGTAAGAATAAGTAAACATACCTTGAACTTACAGGAGTGATCTGAATAAAACCGCAATTCTTTTTTATTTTTTTTACCTTTTAAATAGCTTGACGAGTTAATAAAAGGGAAGTGCGTACATTCAACCATTGTGTATAATAATTTCTCTAATCGATTTGGCGGTGACACATGAATGCTGAAAATAGCTTAATACAGTATCACTTTTCTTAAGGATTAGGGTTACTGTTGTCATACACTGGAACATCTTGGCTCATATTTCAATGAATAAATAGTATATGGGTTGAATGACATCGTAATGGAACGCCCGAGGTGTACTATTAACCGCTAATCAGTGAACACAATAATAAGGAAAATATACCCCAATTTGCCATGAAAGAAACCCCCATAAGTATGTTGGTGGACGAGGTGTCTTAACAGGATATAGGGTTAGCCCTTGTATGTACTGGGGGTTGTCGATTATCATTTCTGGCTAGGGCTAGCTCCTGGATTATTATATGTTTGATTCTAAGTAACTGTGTTTAGGGGACTCGGTGCTCTAACTAGTGCCTGCTCTTTAGCTGTTTTTGTTTACCATACAGTAGTATTTCTGTGAGTATTATTTTGAGGCAGAACATTTATTAAAGTCATCTAATCGTCATATTAAGAGAAGAGGTGTTGTTAGGAAATGTTTCTACGACTAAGCATTTTCAGTGGGGTAAAGTATCAGTAATTTCTTTTTTTGTTCATAACATGTTAGTGTTCAGTTAATATTTTTGGGGATATTCATGCTCTATAGGAAGATTATGTTATGCATTAGCTTATGAATCCATAGTTTACAGTTTCTTTTTTAAGTGTTTCCTTTTTTATACTACCTCATACAAATCCTTGGAAAGTCATGATAGTAGTGATGCTTTTAAACTGATCAAAGTATCGTTTCTTTAATTGGATCTGTAAGAGTTTCTTGCAAAAGGTTTTCCTAAAAGGAGGAAAAGAATGCTATAAGAAAGTAAAGGATTAGGTGACAAAGTTACTGAACTATGGGTAATAATTATCTAAATAAAAATTATGGTATTATCAGCAGCCAATTAAAATCTGGTGATCAGCATGAGCAATATGTGAGTAGCTGTAGAAAGGTTTAGCAAACTGGGGAATGTCTGTTAAGTCCAATAGAGCTATCAGCACTTTAATGGACTTTTGCTGTCTTTCTACATAACTTTATTTTCAGATATCCAAACAAATTACTGATGTATTAACACTGTCAAAATGAAATAAAAACGTTTTACCAACAAGTTACTTCGTTAAGGAAATAAATGATATCGAACATAAGTTTTATTTTGCTACGTTCATGCAAATATAATCAACCAATGAGTAGTAGATGCGAGATTGAGTGTTTAAGTATTTAAGCTGAGCCTTTTAATGCATAACAATTGTGTTTACCTAACATGTTACAAAACACAGTTCTTTAATTTTAAAATATACTAAGTAATTAGTATTAACTTCCGATCAGAGTAAGATATGTACTTAAAGCTAAACTGAAAATCAACCTGGCCATTAGTGTAGCTAATTTTAAAATACTTATCTTACATGTCTGCTTATAAAAATTAGAATGCTATTAACGATGTTTTCGGCCGTAAACCCAATAATATCTCAATAGGTTCAGCCAACTTAGGATGTCTAAGTTAGTCCTAAATGCAAATTCTAAGCTAACATTGCAAATCTACCTTTATAATAAAAGTATAATAATGAAAGACCAATTGAAATGAAATATAAGAATTACATTAGGATCTCTACCAGCCCACCATCAAATTGAAATTCTTTTAGACAGGATTAGAATAAGTTAATCTGTGAGACCTTGGACGTGATAAAATAAACCAATCGAAAGGATTTGACGTCCTGAGTCCAAAACTGTAATTAGATCTCAAATCGGTCAAGAGATGGCGGAGTTATGAGCTAACAATTTGTACTTGAAAAAAATAAAATCAGAGCCATTCCATGAGCCGCTCAGCCGCTGCTAAACATATTGCATGTTTATCAAGTCAAGTAAATAATATATCAAAATATAATTAATATAAAATATTAGATCGACTTAAACACCTAAAGATATAACACAAGATCAATTATATTACACGAATTTGATTATAGCATAAGGTTTTGTGATTAATTATCTATAAATATTTTATTTACGCACATAAAAGTAATTTTACTTATATTATTCTACATATATTTATCTTATGACTTTCACGGTTCTAGGAATATAATCAAACACAAATTAACTTATTTTCATCTTCTTGTGACTGATAAAGAAACAGCTTTATAAAGTATATAACTGCTATGGTTGAATTTTTTTAAAGAAAGATAGCTCTCATATGTTGTGAATATGTGAATGGATATATATATATATATATATATTTCGATAAATCAAACATACACGTGACCCTAGTCCATCATGGTTGTATCTGAATATTTTCAAGCTTGTTCATTTACATCTTTAAACTGGTAATGAAAAGGAAGATGTATGAGATTTACACAAAAAATAATTTAGTAGTTAATTTTATTACAGAAAAGTATATATATATATATGTATATTCGTATGACTTTCAATGCAGAATGTAGTTTTACTTATAGTTGTGTTACACAGACATACCACTTTTGGGTGTTTCTAGCAGTGTGACACGGTGCTCCATCTTCCTGTGTTCTTGTCCACGAAACCCGAAGAATAAAGTGGCATAAGTCCTTCCTCCAATATTTCGACGTATTTCGCAAAATTTATGTTGCCAACGCACTCCACTAAGCTCGATCTCCCACCAACCCAAACCATCACGCTGAAACCACCATGCTTCACAGTTGGTTGCAATCTGTTGAGCCAAAAACTCTTGGTGAGGCATTCTCCAGACCCATATCCTTCTACTGTCCGAAAATTGAGCGAATCCTGATTCGTCTGAGAACAATACGGTCTTCCAAAAGTCCAGAGGCTTGGTCATCATATCATTTGCCCACTTCTTTCTTCTTAATATGTTGGC
>NW_013668759.1:64612-69465 GCF_000517525.1 Limulus polyphemus
CCAGAAATACCAAGCGTGGGGCGCGTGTATACCCGATTCGATTTTATTACTCATCAAGATCTCTACCAACCTACCCTCAAATTGAAATTCTTTTAGGATTAGAGTAAATTATTCTATGATACCTTGGGCGTCATCAACTACATCAATCGAAACGGTTTGACCTCCTGCTTCCAAAACTGTAATTAGATTCCAAATCGGTAAGAGATAACGGAGCTATGAACTATAAGTTTGTACTTGATAAAAAAATAAGAGCCATTCCATGAGCCGCTGCGAGGAACATCGGCGCACCTTTCTTGACTTATCCGAAAATCAGTTAGAAAAGGTTATAAATTACATGTACACAAAAAGACTGCAGTAGGATGTATCAAGGATATTTTGACCATTTAATCAATAACACACATTACATACACATGTGTATAGTGTATACACATAGTTTTGTCAGTTTTAGTTTTCGTTTTGCCCCCCAGTGGCACAGCGGTATGTCTGCGCTAGAAACCGGGTTTCGATACCTGTGGTTGGCAGAGCACAGATAGCCATTTGTGTAGCTTTGTGCATAAATTCTAAACAAACAAGTTTACATTTTTATTAAAGCTGTTATCATTATCATCATCACTATCATCACATATAGTGTTATTGATTAAGATTTTCATAGTTATCAGTCATCAGGTATTTGGGCATGGCGTTTCGTTTACACTACATCTACAGTCAGCACGGCAGCAAGCAGTCAATCCATAAATAATGACCTGTATAAAAACAAAAAAACAAAAAAAAAACGTATACTATAATTTAACTTGACACCCCCTCAACAGCAAGTGTTGCTCTAGAAAAACAAAAACGTATACAAGAAGGGTTGCCCTATCATTATATGCAGCCAAACTTTGTATGTAGTGTGGGTTGGGCGAAGTCCTAAAATACGTTTTTAATGAAAAACAGTTCTTGGACTATGAACAATATCAAAAATTAATCAGCAACAGGGTCCGAAATTCGCGTCCTTTAGAATTAAAAAAAGAATTCTAATCGACCCAACATATCTGATAAGATTTTTAAGCATTTTTCTATTTTACCTTGTCATCAAATGTGAATTTCTGTAATGTTTTTCCTAAAACCATATATATAGTTGTTTTTTCTTCTCGTGAAAGTATTTTCTTTACTTCAATCTCCCAACTGGAGCCTCGAGCTTTCTAGGAAATCTGGGCCTATTTTTAAACATTATAACAAATCTCTATGACGTTTTCGAACATTTATATGCAATTGTCTTTCTTTAAAAAAAATCCATATCTGCATTTCATAAAATGGAATTAACATATATAAATTCATGTTTTTGGAGTGAACCAGTTAAACCTGATAAGGACAAGTTAGAATCCTTCGAGGACCAGTTAGAATTTTTGTAAAGGACCGGTTATAAATTTTACGAATTTCTGACCCTGTCGGCAACACACACACATATATATACATATAAACACACACAAAAAATCAGTGAAAAAGTGGAATTAAAGAAATGATATGTGAAAAGTTTTTCTTTTGATCTTGATCTCGAGATGCGTGCAAAACAAGACATAGTAACGTACAAGAACCATACATAGCAACGTACAAGAAAGTATTCAATTTCTTCTCTCTTTCTCTCTCTCACAACAATAATAATAAATATAATTAAATCTTGTGATTTTAATATGGCTGACTTAACCCTATTCTGATGTGGAGTACTTGCAGACATATTGATTGTTATATACAGGGTGTCCTAAAAGTATGACTTATTACAAACTTAAGCTTTTTTTTTTCTCGCCATGTTTGTTAATGACATATTTGGTGACTGCGCATACGTTGTACGTCATCATACTTTTTACGGCAAAAAACTGCACACGTGTGCCCTTCGTCCACTGCAAGTTCGTAATTGGTACGGTTTAGGTTTATGATAATTACATAATTTTCGGACACCGTGTATAATTTGAAAAACTTCGATAACACCTCATTTGTTTTTTCACACAAGCAGATAGAAGAAAAAATTATATATATATATGTATATAACTTGTTATTTTATAAATCAATTATGAAATATCACAATAATTTAAAATCAGTTAACTTAAAACAAGATAATCGTTATCAGTTCTTATATATATATATATACTCATCTATAAGCTGACACATCTACTAACAACAATTTTCAAGTGATCCAACACAGTGTTGTAGTCCAGAGATACAGCTTTTGAGTAGATTGTTTATTTTTATTTGTTGTTTAACTGTGGTCGAAACATTGTAATAAAGTTAAACAACAACAACAACAATATATATATATATATATATACAATCCACTCAAAAGCTGTATCCCATAACAGTGTTATAGTGTTAACTTTTTTACTAAATCGTTACTAAAGCGTATTCTTCTTGTCTATCGCGATTACTGTCTGAACCAATCAAAGATAGGAAAATAATAAATGAACGGTTCCTGCTTATTAAAGTCATAATTCATTTCGAAATCAAAAGATAAATATGTGAGATGATACAACATATGTTCAAGTTGAGGTTATTCTGCTTATATGTGTTAAGGCAAATTTACTTCAAGTAGTGTATAAAGTTAAGCGGTTAAGGACATAAATAGTAAAACTTTTCAATTTTATTTTTTGTACATACACGAAATTTAACATACAAGTAATTTAAAAAGGGTCTTTCAGATAAGGTAAGGGCTCAGGCAAACTTAAACTGTTTGAAAAATAATACACCCATACATATGTACATAATTTATGTCAGTCAAATACTAATAGAAAAGTAATTAAACTACAACTATTAATTGATATTTAGTTGATTTCATGCATATTTCAAAAATAAGTATTCAATATTAAGTTAATTAAAGTTACATATGTTACTAATCATTTATAATATTGAGCGTAAAGTGGGAATTTAGTTCAACAGCAAGGTCCAGGGTGGTTACAAGACGGTCACTTTGAAATTGCAACGTGTGCATGTATCAAAGAGTTTTATTGTAAATTAATTATACTTGTCATAAAACATTAGTATTAGGCCTATTACATATTTAACAATGCATATATCAAAGAGTTTTACTGTAAATTAATTATACTTGTCATAAAACATTAGTATTAAGCCTAATACATATTTAACAATGCATTCTTTGTCTAATCTCTCAGGGATTTTCTAGAATTAGAAGAGTGTATAATAATGTTTATTGGTTGTTTGTAGTTAAGCACAAAGCTACATAATGGGCTATCTGTGCTCTACCCACCATGGGTATCGACACACAATTTTTAGCGTTGTAAGCCCGCAGACATTCCGCTGTGCCACTGGAGGGCGTGTATAGTAATAATATTCCAACCATACCGTATATGTCATATCCATTGCCGACGACGCGTTTCTCTCAGTCCAGAATTCATCAGGCCGGCTGGGACACAAAAAAACACAGTATGGTCGGAAAAAACATTTATATAAGCCATTTGTTACAACAACAATTGTTATGGAAGCACGTTATTGTCAAATTGAGGTATTAGTTGTTAAAGCCAAGTCGTGGCGATGATACAGTTAGTTCTGTTTGCACCTGAAAGCTATTCATAAGTTAATGCAGCCGCTATAATTATACATGTTGATAATATTTATGGGGTGTAATAACAGAGGAGCTTATGAACACACCAGAGAAAACAGATGAAGTGTAATAATGTGGAGTGTTGTTGATGCAGTACCACTATCCAAAAACTGGGCAAGATTTTTAAGGGTGAATGAAAACAAATCAGATCTTCTTGCACAACAGGTTGCAACACTATTGATCGAAGAACGTTTTCACTGGTCATGGGGAAAGTGTCAGATATTCCCATCAGCACCGATAAGATCCTACAGTCTATCCATATACTCACGAGGAAGTGGACACAGGTGTTTCTTGATGTATAGCATTGTGTAAAGGAAGGTCACAAAAGTGTGGACACATATGTGGTGGATCTGGTCATGGTAATGTTATTTTACCATGTCAGAGATGCTAAACATTTCATGTAGTCATCGGAATAGAAAAGGCATTCCGTTAAATAACTTGTCATCAAATTGCACCATTAAGAGGCCATTGAAAGTGTAAGACACTATCATTATATCAGTCATAACATGATGTGACTAGTCGTGGCAAACAACAAAAATTGGGAGCACGTCCCACAGTAACAGATGTCATGCCAACTCACCAGTGTATCTGGTGAAGTCATGTTACACGTACATGTTAACAGTTGCCTTGCATAATAAGGCCTATCAAATAAGCTGCTGTAATGAGGCAATAATGGAACTGTTTAATCCATACTCAAGAACAGTTGGAAACATTCTACCAATTAGTACATCTCTTCTTGAACAGATTAGATGTTTACATCAGGTTAGGATGGAAAAAGGATATTTGGATTTCATTCTGGATAAGTGTACCTGATCTCTCACACACACACAAAAAACTGTCACGAACTAGTTCAATGCAGCTACAAAACACGTGGTTGATCACAAGTGTGAAGTGGTTAATTTGATATGTACAGGGTTGTGTTTTTTGTAAAGGAGTATATTTTCAAAAGCAAAGGATCAGCTGATATAGATGGTAAGTGAAGTCATATTGAAGGAGAATACTTCTGTCTAGTAGGTCCTAGTTATTCAGTTACTTCACCTTGACGAAAACTGTTCACAGCAAAATACCCTCGTTACAGCTTTACCTTATAACGTCTAAGCGTTTCTATACATATATCAATATATTACAAAACTTTGAGACAAATAAATTAGTTACTCTCATCCAGCATAACAGACTGACTGTGTAATGCTTGGAGACGGCTTGAATGGGTAATGAAGAAAAACTTTAATATAAGTTTAACATAACAGCAAATGTACAACGTTTG
>NW_013668759.1:70465-84645 GCF_000517525.1 Limulus polyphemus
CATTACCCATTCAAGCCGTCTCCAAGCATTATTAGTCTCAAAGTAGGTTCCTCGTCATCGAAATCAAGACTGACTGTGTATTTTTTCATAAGATTTATACTTTGTCAGAACGTGTTTAATGACAGATTGAATAATAAACGCAATATATTATGCTTAACGCTGAATGTCTTTTTTGAATAGATTTCTCTTCTTGTCAACTTGATTCCTAAGATTATTTGAAAAAGCAAGTTTTAAAATAATTTGGTGTCAATTTCTATGTTTGTACAATAAATATTGTGCACATTTTTGACTTTAATCGCTGGATTATGATAGTAAATTGACAAACAACACTTTATAAGCATAATGAAAAATATTTTATGTAGAGAACATGCTACACATTTCAACAGAATATTGGCCCATCTTCCCAAGAAAGCCAATGTTCTGTTGAAACACGCAGTATGTTCTCAACATGAACTAATTTTCATTACGCTCGTTAATAGTTTTTTTTTGTGTGTATGTGTATGTAAATTTAGCATTTTATTAGCATATGCTTCTGTATACAAGAAGCTAGATGTTCAATGCTTTAAATAGCACTGAAGGTATACGTGCGTTTCAGTTATATTGAATTTAATACACGGTCATCTTAGACTGTAAAGGTTGACCTGTACCAAGTCGTACACATTTATCCAGAATATTCCTGTGTACACGACGCCCTACTTGCAATAAATGGTGATGTTATCAGTCTCTGTATATGCATATGAGTGTATATAATTATGAGGATATTGCTAGAAAACAGTTTCTCAAAGTTTTTTTTTTTTAAACACTAACTAGGATGTGGACGTTATTAAAATACAACAGATTAAAGTCTTGAGTAATGGGACTGACAGGCTGTAGAACATGGATTTCGCCACGCGGAACAAACATCCTTGTTAAAGAAATTATTAGAGCTCAATGCGATAATAGTAAAAAAACAGCGTATAACGCCAAGCCGTCTTGGTACGTTAAGTCTCTGCTTTCTTTCACGCATGGCTGGCTGAGTCTGACAGTTATAGTATTAACACGAAACGAATTATTTTATTTTTGTTTAGAACCGATGATATAGACGCTTTATTATCCTTTATTTTTTTTTAAATGTTTCCAGTAATAGACTAATGTCACCTGGCTGGAAATGCTTCTTTATACTAGCGTCAGTTGGAATTCCTCTGATTCAGTCTTGCTTTATTTGTGTTTTAGTACTTCCATTAGTATGTGCTACTTTTCTTTATGATTGATTTATTGTGTATACATCCCCCCACATCCCCTGATGGCTCAGCTGCAAGTCTGAGGGCTTATACCACTGTAAGTCTAAAAATCGGATTTCGATATCCGCGATGGGAAGATTGTGTAACAGACAATTATTAGAAAGAATAAAATTAGAGCAGTTTTCGGAAATTACATTACGCGTCGCACGATTTTTGTATATTAAAACGTTTCTTAACATACGTTTAATCCACATAAACCCTAAAAACAGGCATGGCCTGGTGGCTAGATCGCTCTACTCGCAATCTAAAGGTCGTGGATTCGAATCTCCTTACCGAATAAGCTCGTCTTTTCTGTCGTAGGTTCATTATAATGTGACGGCCAATCCCACTGTTCGATTAGAGTAGCCCAAAGGTTGGCGGTAGATGGCGTTGACTAGCTGCCTTACCTTCTAGTTTGTCACTTCTAAATTAGGGACGGCTAGCCGCGGATAGTCAGTAAAATTTAACAAATATAAACACCCAATCTTGCAAATAACAAGCTCTTCGTGACTTCATTTAGAAATAAAAGATGACTAAGAATTTTGATGTAAGATATAGAAATATAAACCTTTGAAGTAATACACACTCCACAATTGTTACATACTAGGCTAATTTCGGATGTTATCATAATGAGCTAAGGATATCTTTTAATAACTCAATGACGTTATCCGAATAACTTTACAATAATGCTAACTTTTTCGTCCTCATTCAACAGGTATTTACTTTCCCACAAAATTTAAATTGAGTTCTATTCTCTTTCTGATTCACGACTCGTTGCCGCCAAGAAAAAAATTTCATTCCATATATTGGGGGTTGGAAATGCGTTATAAGAGTGACAGTCAAAACCATACTATTCGGTCTAACAATGCTCCCCATTGGCACAGCGGTATGTCTGCAGAAAGGCATGCAGAAAGGAAACATATTGTGTGTAAATTGTTGTTATTTTTCTTAGTGCAAAGCTATACAATGAACTATCTGCACCCTGTTCATCGTGAGGAATCGAATCCCGGATTTTTGCATTGCAAATCCGTAAGGTTACTCCTGACGCACTGAGGAAGTATTGTGTATAAAAAGACAGGCAAATTTCAAAGAAGACTGACGAAAAATAGAGGTTTATAGACAATAATATAAATGTTGAGGATTCTTTTATTTGTTTCTTTCGAATATTATTTGTAGTGTGTAGTTACATTCGTCGAAAAATATAATCAGTTTTAAAAGACTTGAACAACCAATGGTCTATAAACGTTTTTACTGGTGTTTAGAAACAGATGATTATAAATAAAGTATCCAATTAAAAATGAACATACCTTAAAAATTACCCATTCAAACCGTCTCCAAACTTGTATTTTCTGAAAAAAAGTGGGTTTCTCATCATTAAATATATATATACCTTAAACATTAGTTGTTTTAGGGGAACTACTTTTCATCGGAGGCACATTAAAAATCACAATTTTTCATTCCGGATGGACTATAGGTTGTTTGAAAATTTTATTATAATGTATAACTAAATCGCTTTTCTCACAAACCAGCATTGTTGTTATTTCTCTTCTCTCTCAGCAATATGAGATTTGTGAATGAATCAAATTCGTGACAGTGTGCAGGATCAATGTAAATAGTCCAGAAGAAATAATGCTTGTAGTTATCTTGTAGCTATATTTAGGGATAGGCTTAATACGCTGATCTTAGAATCATGGAGACCATTTTGATCACGTTCCACGACAGCTCGTGAAACACTGAGTACTGTGATCAGTCTTTACTGAATAGAAATTATGATTATCAATGTGCCTCTGACGAAAATATAATAAATATAGAAATAAAAACTTTAACATACATTTTGCAATTAGGAAGGCTTCAGTTATTGAGCGAGAGAGAGGGGGAGAAATAGATTTATCATATTATACTCAAAACTAAAATAAGTTTTATTTTAATTTTTCAATATATATTTCTGGTAAGCTCTGTCTGATTTAAACATTAATTCAAAAAAGTAAACAATGGATAACATTACCAAAAATATTACTTTCACGTATCTAATGAACCATGTAAGTGGGTAACACTACCAAGAATGTTATTTTCACGTATCTAATGAACCATGTAAGTAGGTAACACTACCAAGAATGTTACTTTCACGTATCTAATGAACCATGTAAGTGGGTAACACTACCAAGAATGTTATTTTCACGTATCTAATGAACCATGTAAGTAGGTAACACTACCAAGAATGTTACTTTCACGTATGTAATGAACCACGTAAGTAGGTAACACTACCAAGAATGTTACTTTCACGTATCTAATGAACCACGTAAGTGGGTAACACTACCAAGAATGGTACTTTCACGTATTTAATGAACCACGTAAGTGGGTAACACTACCAAGAATGTTACTTTCACGTATGTAATGAACCACGTAAGTAGGTAAGACTACCAAGAATGTTACTTTCACGTATCTAATGAACCACGTAAGTGGGTAACACTACCAAGAATGTTACTTGCACGTATCTGATGAACCACGTAAGTGGGTAACACTACCAAGAATGTTACTTTCACGTATGTAATGAACCACGTAAGTAGGTAACACTATCAAGAATGTTACTTTCACGTATCTAATGAACCACGTAAGTGGGTAACACTACTAAGAATATTATTTTATGTATATGGTGAACCTTGTAAATAGGCGGAATTTTTGTTACTGAGTGTCGATCAGCATTACCGAAGTTTGTAGCTCCAATGTTTGTTACTAAGAGTAACATGGAATGACTAAGTATAGAAAATACGACCCCAAAAAGTACTTTAGGAGCCTTCAAATACTGTTAACGATGATAGTATTTTGTTGTAAGTCGTATGAAATGCTATTAAAAATCCTATGAACATTTATGGTTCGTTAGATTTGCATATCAAAGCTAATTGCAAAAAGAAAATTTTCCTTGCTGGAATGTGTTTAGAAAATATTTATGTGAAACTCTAAGATGTATTTCTCGGTTGTTGTTTTTGATGTTTATTTCGGCTGCATGTGAATAATCTCGATATTTCTTGTTCTTCTTTAGTGACAGTGTTTTCCCCGACACAGAAGACAGCCCACCTCGGGACTACGCCAAGGTATGACTTGATTGTTTGATAAGATGATGTAGACAAGTTTGGACTTGTGTTATTTATTGCATCATTATCATATGATTCATTTACGTTGTACAGCTTGCAGAAACGTGCTCCTTATGCTTGATATAATACTTGATATTTACATGTTGTTCAAACTGAATTTTATATTGCTCATGTTTTGTTTTTACTATGGTAATGAATTTTACAATATGTTGTATATCTAACTATTTTAACTATTAACAAGATATTTAGAAGATTACATTTCAGAAAATTGATTCGCTGGCTTCTGTTTTGGTGATTATAGCTGATTTTAAGGGTTGTGCCAACTTTAAACTATTGGTATTACTCCACTCTTCTCAGTAGTCTTTGAAACTTGACTTTAGCAACTCTCTGTGTTTACCTGTAAGTAATTTTTGTAGGCTGTTATGCCTGATCAAAACGAATATCAGGTCAGTTCTATCTAATTTATATTTTTAAAATGAAATATGTTTTATTTATTCCCCTCATTTTCTGTCTACTTGCCACATATATCGGTATTTTAATTTTCCATGTCTTTATGAATTATATTTGTAGTAGATCCATACACCAATTTGCCTCTGGTAGTTCAGATAAAGCTTAAAAACGTGTGACGCTATAATTCGAAGTTCAAGCTCTGTGGTGGAAACAGTGCAGGTAGCCTATTTTGCTGCTTTGCGCTAAAACGAAGCAAATAAATATACTCCGAACAGTCTGTCCTATTTACAACGTTACGTCATCGAATGTAACTAGTTCTCATACAAAGCGAGTGTACTTAGTTTTCAACCATGTTGGGCTATGATTATTCTCCAGTGGTTAAACTAAACAGTTTGAGACCACAATTTATTACCGTTTCCAAGTTAACTGGCCATTTAGGAAGCAGTGGTTTGATATTTGAGGACTAACTTCAAGTTTAAATAAGTATAAATAGTGGCATGTAGCTACAGATGCGAGCCATAACAAGCGACTTATTTAACAACCATATATTTGGTTCATGACGTATTCTGGCCCATTCGACAGTGCAATGCTTTCACGGATACCGTTATGGTTGGAGGATTATAGCTCAAGTCTTTTCTAAGAAGAATGTTTGTATAGGGAGAGTGTTAAACCACGTAGATCCAAAGAACACAGCATTTCGAAGAAGAGAGAGTGCTTTTCATGGAAGCAGAAAATTTCTCACAGCAGAGCATTTAGAACAGCAGCATGCAGGCTCCAAAACTAAAATACAATATAAACGTCCTCATTGGTAAAGTGAAGGCTATGGATACGAAAGAGAAGCTTTCGATCCAAAAAAGTCACTGCGATATAGTTGGGCACGTCTCCTGGTACCTTTAACAAGTTAATAAGCCAAAATTTAAAGCTTGTAAAAGTTCATAAGCTCCAATTACATCTCGGTATCAATCATTGTTTTCACGAGAAGGATGGCCGAAGAAACTAGAATCACAACAATTCCTATTCCTATTGTAAATACATGTCAAACCATCCCGTGCAAATACAATGATATTTTGTGCCTTTAGCCTGCTTAATCGTAGCTTTGTGGGTTGACGTCCATGGAAAGTTTCGTCAAGCTGTGTGGTTTAAGGATAGCTTCGCATATCAGACTGAGCAAAATCGACGACGGAAAAAATAGTTCCAGGGGCAGCATGGGATGTGAAGCATCGTTCTTGTAACATGCGATTAACCCTCTACAAAAAAGATTGCTTGTTACACACTGTTGTTGAAGTTAAGTTTTGTTACTAAAGGAGCCTACTTGTTAAGTCTTCCCGTGTCGACAGCTAACGCACCGTACAGTAAGAATGTTTTCTTTAATTGAAATATAATATTAATGTAAAAGGTATATGTTACAAAACAAACTTTATGACTGGTCACACGTGAAAGATAATTTAGTTTACATTTACATTTCATTAATTTTTTATTTATCACGTGAGTTGGAGAGCAGGCAACGCATTCATCTAACTGAAAAGTCTGATATAACTCTGAATTGATCGCTAGCCAATTAGACCTGTGATTTCCGTTTACGTCACATCGCTGGCCAATTAGACCTGTGATTTCCGTTTACGTCACCGTGTCACCTGTCGGATAGGTAGATGGATATTAGTAACTAGGTTACTGCGTGTTTACTGAGGTTGGTCGTACATCCTCATGTACCATTTATTTAAGTCATTTTCCCTTCATGCCGTCTCGTATTTTCGTAAATTTTAACATCAGTATCTCGGATATTGTACAATTACGTGTCCGTTTTACCTCGACGACCTAAGAATTTTTACCCTGTCATTCCACAGTTCTAAGATCACTTCTCACATTATTCATAAGTGATGACTTCTCATTCTTGCTTTGTTTGTTTTTAACTTTCTTCTGGAAAATTAATATCTGGTGGATATGACATAATCAGATAATTTTTTAACTGTTTTGTGTGTTGATATACAGACTGGTTATTGACTTTCTTACATTCTTCAACTTTTATCTCCCGTTGTTTGTACTTATCATCTATTTCAGGTGCTTGTTATTTCCAAACATGTTATATAACCAGCATGTGAAACTTTAAGTGTAATTTGAACTGGTTACACAAACCACTTGATTGTTTTCTATTTTAATCTTGTATTTTCACCATACCTTCATTATTAGAGATCAGTGATGTTTCTGTATTGTATAGACAACACTAAACTTTCGGTCATGATGACTAGTGTTATAACTAAGCCTTTTTCACGCTGCAGCTGTCTGATTGATATACATTAGTTTCCGACTTAACTATATCTACTTTAATATAACATCATCTGTAAGCTTTCAGTATATCGTTGTGTCTTCTTGAAAAACCTTTTTCCTCTTTTTAGTCGGTTCTCTGTAACAAGTGAATTTCACGTTTTAAATTAATGACAATACTCTATATTTCCTATACAATGTCAAAGTTTAATGACTAACTCATGTGATTTTATTTACCGTAATCCCTTTATCATATCTTTTCAGTTCATTATTTTCAGCTACGAGACTCGTTTTAGAAACTTTATTTCAAATCACGACAGGTCAAAATATAAGTTTGATATTATTTCATCTTTAAATCAAACTACCCTTCGCCCCCCGAAACAACGACAGAAAACAAACAAACAATTTGACACAAGAAATTATGGTGTATTTTTCTTCAGATGTGATTATGTATTTCTGCAGCTTGCAGTGGATTAAAGTTAATATCTTGTATTAATTTGCGTTCCAGTTGTACCCAGATCCAAACACTGAGGATACGGTGATGGGTTCGCTTGTTTACTGTATACACCACAAGAAGGGTTGTAAGTGGATGGACGAACTTAGAAAATTACAGGTAAGGCCTGGTGAGAAAAAGAATTAATTTTTAGACTTAGTGATTATATTTATACCCTTTAAATATGACGTAAAAAAAGAAAATATTGAAATAATATAGCAACTTAACACCAAAACAATTTCTTCATGCGAGATGTACCGTTAAGAAATTTAAGAACTTTGCAAAAATGTTCCAAATGATTAGTAGCTTCAAAACATTTCAGATGATTAGTCAAGAGGCGCGCAAAAACGTTTCAAGTGAATAGTCAAGAGGCATGTAAAAACGTTTCGAATGATTTTTCAAGAGACGTGTTAAAACGTTTCAAATAATTGGTTAAGAGCTTTGTAAAAACGTTTAAAATAATTGGTTAAGAGCTTTGCAAAAACTTTTTAAATAATTGGTTAAGAACTTCGCAAAAACGTTTCAAATGATTGGTCAAGAGCTTTGCAAAAACTTGTTAAATAATTGGTTAAGAGCTTCGCAAAAACGTTTCAAATGATTGGTCAAGAGGCGTGTAAAAACGTTTAAAATAATTGGTCAAGAGGCGTGTAAAAACGTTTAAAATAATTGGTCAAGTGGCATGTAAAATCGTTGCAAATGATTGGTCAAGAAGCATGTAAAAACGTTTCAAATGATTGGTCAAGAGGTATGTTAAAACGTTCCGACTGAGAAGCGTGTAAAAATGTTTTAAATGATCGGTCACAAGACATTAAAAAGGTCATGAATCGAAATTTGAATTACGTTGTTTTCAGTTTTATTTTGTTTTTCAAGCTTCGCATCTTAATATTGCTTGTAATAGGGTAAAAGGAGAATTATTTACGTTTGTTGGATCTCAGAATAAGTGAGAAATGACTTGTTGGATCTGCAACTAAGTGAGAGATGATTTGTTGGATCTGAAACTTAGTGAGAGACGAGTTGTTGGATCTGAAACTTAGTGAGAGACGAGTTGTTGGATCTGCAACTTAGTGAGAGACAATTTATTGGGTTTGTAAATAAGTAAGCGATTGAGAGTCGAGTGCTCGATCCACCAGGCCATGTCAGTGAAAGATGATTTGTTGGGTTTGTGAATAAGTGAGAGGTGATTTTTTTGGATCTGCAACTTAGTGAGAGATGATTTGTTGGATCTATGAATAAGTGAGAGACGATTTGTTGGATCTCTGAATAAGTGAGGCATGATTTGTTGGATCTGTATCTATGTCACAGATGATTTATTGGATCTGCAACTTAGTAAGATACGAGTTGTTGGATCTGTGAATAAGTGAGAGACAATTTGTTGGGTTTGTGAATAAGTGAGAAACAATTTGTTAAATCTACAACCAAGTGAGAGATGATTTGTTGGATATGTGAATAACTGAGAGATGATTTGTTGGGTTTGTGAATAAGTGAGAGATGATTTGTTGGATCTGTGAATAAGTGAGAGATGATTTGTTGGGTTTGTGAATAAGTGAGAGATGATTTGTTGGATGATTTGTTGGATCTCAATCTAAGTGAGAGATGATTTGTTGGATCTGTGAATAACTGAGAGATGATTTGTTGGATCTGTGAATAAGTGAGAAACGACTTGTTGGGTTTGTAAGTAAACGAGAGACGAGTTGTTGGATCTGTGAATAAGTGAGAAACAATTTGTTAGATCTACAACCAAGTGAGAGATGATTTGTTGGATATGTGAATAACTGAGAGATGATTTGTTGGGTTTGTGAATAAGTGAGAGATGATTTGTTGGATCTGTGAATAAGTGAGAGATGATTTGTTGGGTTTGTGAATAAGTGAGAGATGATTTGTTGGATCTACAACCAAGTGAGAGATGATTTGTTGGATCTCAATCTAAGTGAGAGATGATTTGTTGGATCTGTGAATAACTGAGAGATGATTTGTTGGATCTGTGAATAAGTGAGAAACGACTTGTTGGGTTTGTAAGTAAACGAGAGACGAGTTGTTGGACCTGTGAATAAGTGAGGAACAATTTGTTGGGTTTCTGAATAAGTGAGAGGTGATTTGTTGGATCTGTGAAAAACACATGATCAGGGCCAATCAGAGGGGAGGCCAGGAGAACCTGAAGCTCAAAGGGGGCCTCAACTTTAGAGACTTGTTAATTGTTTTTAACATTTGTTAAGTTTCGCGACTTGTTGTTTTTATGTACCTCCCTTCAAATTATATTTCACTCTTTTTTCGACCTAATGTTGGTCGTATTTTGTTTTCATGTGTCGTCATTTTTTATTCTTATTATGGCCATGGGCCTGAAAAGCTGGAAATGACCCGGGCCTCTGAACCTCTGACAGGGCCTGCACATGATACATCCTCGATCTTTTCCCGCGATAGTTAGAGTGGCTATACACGCGTAAGTGTTAGAGACATTGCTTTATTTGTGTCACCAGCTTATATGTACAATTTCAGATAAATTCCAATATTAGCAAATAACCTTAATTTATACAGTATATATAATTAGAAAATGTAAACCATTTTTGTCGTTGTGCTTTATCGACGTCGGTCATTCTTCCTAGTTTACAATATATTATACTGGAACTGTGTGATATAATCGATCTTTTGAATCATTTAGAAGGTTGATGTTTTATTAGATATCTTTGTGAGTTAAAAATGATCTAAGCTGTGGTAATGAAAAATGACAGGTTTAAGGCTTAACAAAGAGAGTTTGCACGAATCATCGAAAAAATAAATGATTTTTTAAGTTGAATTGTTTTTGAACATAAAGTTTTTGAAACAACTAACTAAATCATTGCTTTTTATGAATTTTCAACAGAGCAATTTACTCTTAGCTTTTAATCTACAGTTGAAATGAACGTATAATATTTAACTTTTATACTTAAGCCTCCATGTCTACACTCTCGACATTGTTACTGTGGTGGAAAACAGCAGATTTACCACGTATATACACATACAAAATTAGGCGTAGAATGAGCTCTACAGGAAAATATTGTGAAACAAAGAAATGCTTATGTCTCTGCTTCTGACTATATTTTTTTGTCTCTCAGATTTTTATCACTGATAAAAATTCATGCAAGTTGTAAAAATAAACTGGATACAATCTGGTCACTTAATAATTAAAGTTTATACTTGCGTCACAATAATACGTATGTGAACTTAAACATTTGAATGATTTATCGTAGCCGATAAGTTATTTTACAGCATAGATAGCAATTAAGTCTTCTGTGTTGCTTATACGACTACATTGTGCCTTTCTGTTGCTAACATCCTTCTGTTTTTGTTTTTTTTTCAACTACGCTATCTGCGTTTGTCGCTAATTGCCTCGTATTTGCTTATAAGCCTTTACGTGAGTATAAATCTAGCGGTGGCGAGGTTTTTGTAATTAATAGTTCCACGCTAAAGAAACGCATACAGTTACGCAGCATTCAAGTCTTTTGGTTCTTATTTCTGGGTGAGATGTACTGAAAAATTACTGTAACTACTTCAGCTTTATTGAACATAATTTATGACGTCATTATCATTTCTTTCAATGAAATTTATGTAAGTCACATGACAATAACTGTGGATATGATGACTGTCTTCCGCATAAAGACACGTGGTAGAAGTTTCTTGACTGTAATACCAAGCTGTTGGGATTGGCTGGATCTACGTTAATTCCGTTTTTGCATTTTCCACGAGCAGGATTGAACTCAGGACCTTACGTGCACTTAGTGAGTGCTCTACCAGCTAAGCTAAATGGATAATCCACTAGCTACTAAAGCATTTTGTAATAACTCAAATCCATACATTCTTTCATTCTCGCAAACAAAGCCCATTCCCGGACCTTATATCAGGGTTGTAGGATAACCATTACGTGGGCATCAATTTTTTTCTGACGTAATCCATTTTTGCGAGCCCTCGAATGGCTCAACGGTAAGTCTGAAGGCTTATAACGCTAAAAATTTGGATTCGATAACCGTGGTGGGCACAGCATATATAGCCCATTGTGTAGCTTGGTACTTACAACAAACAAATATACAAATCCAATTTTTTTTTATTTGGTTACGAACCCGAAACTTTTCGCACACCATGATTAATCTGCACTAGTAAGGTAGTTTTCAACAAGTCCAACTATTATATCTAAAACAAGCACATGGCAGAGTTCTGTCATCTTTATTGTGATGTTTTACCGCAGAAAACGAAATATTGTAACACTTTGTGCTATAACTATTCCTATTAAATAGATTATCGTTGAAGTTGGTTCGTTACCGATTGAAACGAGTCTGTCATTTGTGATCTTTTTTTAAATTTCTTCATCTCAGCGTTTCTCAAATTGGGTTGTTTGTAGTTAAGCACAAAGCTACACAATGGGCTATTTGTGCTCTGCCCACTACGGGCAACAAAACCCGGTTTCTAGCGTTGTAAGTCCGCAGACACACCGCTGTGCCACTGATGTGCCTCCCATTGGGGGTCTCGACTCAAGAGGGGGGGGGGGGGTCGATGAGGTGGGTGAGTCACAGCCTAAAATATTTTCAGAATGGGTGAGCAAAAGTTGAGATCCCCTGCTTTATGTTATCGTTTCTTTATCTACAGATATCAAATTTATCTTAGAAATCTCATATCTTTGTTTATAATGAGTTTTTATTTTGAATCAAAATCTTAACCTGTCGAACTTTATGGGGGGGGGGGGGTAAAGAGGTAGCTGACTACTTGTATTGGATGGTATCTTTGACCCTTCTACGCTATTTTGTCGCCTGGCCCCTCAGTAGCTCAGCGGTATATCTGCGGACTTATACCGCTAGAAACAGGGTTTCGATACCTATGGTGGGCGGAGCACAGATAGCCCTTTGTGTAGCTTTGTGCTTAATAATACAACAACATCTGTTGCCTATATGGGGGAGGGGTTAATGAAATTTCTTCTGATTCAATTTTTCTGTCGAAACGGCTGAACTGTCTCACACAAGTGTTTGAATCTTGGAAATTATATAGTCGTACTGTGCAATTCACATGCTTCTAGTGTTATGTTAATATAAAAAATTGGTACTGGTGACTTAAAGTTTTAGGTTACAGTACATTTATTTATCTGTTTTTTAGCTGCGGCATGATGGCTCAAAGAATTGCTCTGAGTTTGCTGTTTTTTCACGTACAAACTTTCAGCTCATATCTTCATCTCTTGACCGATTTGAGATAGAGTTATAGTCGCGGCTATTGAGAATTCCATCTTGTTTTATTATGTATATGTGTATATAATACACAGTTTTTGAAACCGATGCTCATATTTAGTATTTTATGTAATTCATACCTACTACATCCGGAGAAGGTCATTATATAAAAAAAAAAATACACATTGCTATTTCATGCTTACATGTTTTATATTTTTCATTAACTTTCCAATTATGTAAACGATACATATTGTGTTTTCCTTAGCCGATTGTTTGAAACACTACACTTAGTTATAAAATGACGTGTAACTTGAATCTGTTCCAGTCGTATCTGTATTTACGTTTGTTATTGTGATGCATATACATGGTATCCGGAAATTGTTATCAAGTCACACATACACAAGAAAGCAGTTTATTAGCAATTTCCGGACAACCTGTTATAAATTAATAACTTTCCCAACTCGTGTTTTCTCTTATATTGTGTTTCTTTCATGTGCAAGTTTGAAAAGATTAAACAAAATGGCATGTTTTTCCTCTAATTGTTGTTCTTTTTCTTACACATAGGGTCATTTGAACACGTGTAAATACGACGCGATCCCTTGCACCAATCAGTGCGCCGCTATGATTCCCAGGCTGCTGATGGAAGACCACCTGTTCTATACGTGTCCTAAGCGGAGGACCAGATGTAAATTCTGCAACAGGGAGTACAACGGGGAGACATTGGAGGTAAGTTGCTCCGAGTTGGTTTTGTTGGTATTTTTAAGCTCGTCCCCCGGTGGGACAGCGGCAAGTCTTCGGATTTACAACACTAAAACCAGGGGTTCGATTCCCCTTGGTGGACACACCAGATAGCCCGTTGTGGCTTTGCTATAACAAACGCATGCACAAACATTTTCAAGCATTTGAACGTGACGATGACGACGTCAAATCACGGGTAATGCTCAACACACTTTAACGTTTCGACGTTTGTTTGCTGTTAAGCATAAAGCTACATAATGGGGTATCTGGGCTGGGCCCACCGCAGTTATCGAAACCCAATTTATAGCGTCATAAAACTCTCGACGTTGCTTCTTCTGGTGCTTACTCATTACCGGATTGACTTGTATTTTTTTTTTTAATCTAAGTAGGTAGCTTGTTTTACAATCACTCATTATTTCAGTTGACCAAGAAATTGTACACACTCTGAATTTCCAAGTGCATAATATTGTTAAAGATACAGATCACAATTAGCAAAACACATAATTGAGATTTTTACTGGATAACTAATGTGATAGTGTATTGAGTTACACTGTATTATTTAACCATTTATTTTTCCTCCAGTCCTAGCATTCCACGTAGAAGGTTTGTTTGTTTGTTTGTTATGGATTTCGCGCAAAGCTACACGAGGGCTATCTGCGCTAGCCGTCCCTAATTTAGCAGTGTAAGACTAGAGGGAAGGCAG
>NW_013668759.1:85525-94328 GCF_000517525.1 Limulus polyphemus
ATGCCGGGCCCCACGTAGACGGATAACATAGTATTATACAGATGCAATTTAATCACAACACGACTTAATATTGACACTTTAAATAAAAAAAAAACATATTGTGCAGATTAGTTTCACATTAATGAGATGTAAAGGTAGATGTTAATGCAGTCTAAGGAGGAAGAATATCAGTGTTTTCGTTATTTTTTAGTTTTAAAGATTAGCCCTACATAATATTTCTAGATAAACTTTTCTTGTTCAGATTTCAATTAGAAAACAATTTCTAATAATATTTGTAGTTTAGTTGTACTTAGGGCCACATAAGAATTTTTTATGTCGTTATGTCTCTTGGAACGATGCATGTTGTTTTAAATTATTTAAAAGTTTCCCATGTCATGTCTTATCTACTGTAAATCATCGAAGGTCCGCAGAGAAGACATGGAAGTCCACCTGAAGGACCACTATCAATCTGTAATGCTTCATTGTACTTTCAGAAATATGTGTTGCAAGTTCAAGGTGGTGTTAATTCTGACATTCTTTTGGCTCATATAACCAACTCAAATCTGATTTAGTCAGGATAAACTGTAATGTTTCTCCTTATACTGTGTCTGATTAAGTAACGACTAAAATGTAATGTTTCCACTTGAATGTATGTGATTTAGTCAGGACTAAAATGTAATGTTTCCACTTGAATGTATGTGATTTAGTCAGGACTAAAATGTAATGTTTCCACTTGAATGTATGTGATTTAGTCAGGACTAAAATGTAATGTTTCCACTTGAATGTATGTGATTTAGTCAGGACTAAAATGTAATGTTTCCACTTGAATGTATGTGATTTAGTCAGGACTAAAATGTAATGTTTCCACTTGAATGTATCTGATTTAGTCAGGATAAACTATAATGTGTGTATAAAACTTATGAGTCAAAAAGTTCTATAAGACCAAAATGTGACACCAGTAAATGCAAAACTCTAGATAATCCTCCATAACAACGTTTAGTTACCGATGAAAACTCATTTAATGGCTCTGACAGGGTAACCATGTATGGCATAGATTAAAATCTAAGATAAAAGAGCAAACCATGTTACTGATAACTACAGAGTCTGGAAGAAGGGTCACTAGACACAGGCATACGGGGCCCGTGCTATGAATCCTATGCCTATTGGTCCGAGCCCCGAATATTTTAAGCACCTAGCGACGTCTCTGGAGTCTGGTAACAGGACGGTACACATAGTACAGCGAAAACTCATGATTATGCAGGTAAAAAATAACAAAACCGTACAATAAGTATTGCAAATGGAAAAACAAGTGTAATCCAAAATAAATAGCTTAATCTCTTTTTAAATTGTAAGTTTGTTCCATTTTTCTAACATAACTATAACTTACTTTATTAAATATTTGAGCATAGATCATATAATCATGAAAGATAATTTACCCACCATCTATGTTGTTATCAACAGCCGTCAGTAACAGTAAGAACGTAACCAGTACACGAGAAATTATGTCTGATGACAACAACTAAATAAAATAATATCTCTGTTGATAACCGATCTTTTAGGGGCACGTGAGTAGCTGCCAGTATGAGCCAGTATTTTGTGAGAATAAATGTGGGCTGAAGATTCTACGAAGATTTGTCTCTAGTCACCAAATGAGCGAATGCTCCAAGAGGCTAGTGGGTTGTCGATATTGCCAAAAGGAGTTTGTTTATGATACGTTACAGGTTAGAGTTTTTATAATTTTCCTTGTGGTCTAGAACATTTACTAAAGTTGTCATTACAATATTTTTGTGTGTGTTTATATTATCAAAATAACATGGTATCTTGTAATAATGCATTATTTATATCGATCCATTTTTACATTCAAAAATAAATTCTTTATGGCTGAAAGTTTCAGATCTGTTTACGTAGGCCTATACCAGAATCTGATTAATTAAAGCTGTCGCATCACGTTTTACACCAAGCAATTAATTTTCATTTAGTTAACTAAGATCTAGTATATGTACTGTTTAAATGCTAAATTTTAGAGGAATCAACTGTTGATGATAACTATTTTAAATAAGTCTTATTGCTAAGTTTGTAATTAAAGTATCTCAATAGATGGTGCTTAATAATTGAATCACTTAAGAATATTAAGTTAATGCTGTAGTGATAAAAACAAGAATTGGTAATGCCACCTTTTTTTAGTGGTTGGGGTCCAGGTCAGGCAGTGACATGGTAGGCATTAAGGGTTAAACGAAAATTGAGTAAGCACAATAATCCTCAAATGAGATATAGAAAAAGTTTACCCTCAACTACACCGCTTGAATATATTAAAACTGAGAAACATTTTTGTTTTATAAAAAAAATGCACTTCGAGTTGTGGAAATATTTAGATTAATAATCTAATATGATGAAAGTGTTTTCTTACTTGAACACATTGTTTTCATTGCTACAAAATTTCAAAATGAACCAATCTGTGCAATCTGTGGTTATGGCCATTGTCTGAGTATTGTATATAATTATCATATCCGGCCAATAATTATGTTTTTATTCTTCATGAAAAACCTTAAATTAAAGTGCCTTTTTTATTAACAGACAAACAGTTATCCATTTTTATTTTTCAGGTATTTAATTAATAATGAATACTAATACGTTCATAATGAATTGATATAAAAATCACGTTACCTATAACAAATAGCAGTTTTAATTAGAAAGGCTTTTCACGTTTAATAACTATTTACTTGTTCTTCGAATTACATATTAATCTTAATGAGAACTGTATAGCCGACAATTGTTTTTACATCCCAACAATATCTGATTTTGAATGGAAGTGTTATGTAGTAGACAATGTGTTTTTACATCCCAACAATATCTGATTTTGAATGGAGGTGTTATGTAGTAGACAATGTGTTTTTACATCCCAACAATATCTGATTTTGAATGGAAGTGTTATGTAGTAGACAATGTGTTTTTACATCCCAACAATATCTGATTTTGAATGGAAGTGTTATGTAGTAGACAATGTGTTTTTACATCCCAACAATATCTGATTTTGAATGGAAGTGTTATGTAGTAGACAATGTGTTTTTACATCCCAACAATATCTGATTTTGAATGGAAGTATTATGTCGTCGACAATGTGTTTTTACATCTCAACTATCTCTGATTTTGGATCGAAGTATTATGTAGCCGATAATGTATTTCTTATATCTTTATTTACAGTAAATTCCTCGAGAACGAGTAAAAAACTGTTTGTTGACTAAAGAATTAGATCTGGGGAAGGGGAAAGATTGATTTTCGGAGGCCGAAAATATTGTTAATTGCGAAAGTACCCAACTGGAAAAACAATGAATTCTAATTTTTATAAATAGTTAATTAACTATATTAATAGTTTTGAAAAAGAAAAAAACAATTTCTTACACAGTTTTATACTAATGGTTTAATTTATTTTTAGTTTCGCTTTAAATACATAACTGACTCTGATCGGAAATTAATGTTATTTAACTTTTTTTTTCAGATGGACAAGTAAATTTCATTGTTGATTAACAAGTTAAACCACTTTAGTACCCAACAGGATTGAAGTAGTTTTTAAGCTTTTTGTAATGTGGTGAAACTGTAATTAATTCTACGCCATTATCAACGATGTAAACTGTAGATATTCAAACGTGTTTGTTTCATCGTGATCTTCCTATTTACAGAACCACACAGCCAAATGTCCCAGGTATCCACTGCCATGTCCTAACCGCTGTGAATCATCGAAGGTCCCCAGAGAAGACATGGAAGTCCATCTGAAGGACCACTGTCCATCTGTAGCGCTTTATTGTGTTTTCAGAGATATTGGTTGCAAGTTCAAGGTGAAGTTTATTGGGACTAACTGGAGTATTGAACACGTATTGAAACAAATACATGGCCTTTAACTCCAGGAGAAACAACTGCTCAACTTTGAGTTAATTAAGACATTTTCAGGAGCAGCAAGCGAGGTCGAAATGCATATAACTGGAGTTACAGGCCTTTGTTTTTGATTTAGTACACAGTAAATTCCATTGTTGTTTGTTATAGTACTTAGTTTAAGTTTGAGATTAAATGAAGACTGGCACATCATGGCCAAGTGGTTAGGACGCTTGATTCACAACTTGCGGGTCACGGGTTTGAATCCCCGTCCCACCAAACATGCTCGCTCTTTCAGCTTCATAATGTGACGGTCAATCCCACTATTCGTTGGTAAAAGAGTAGCCCAAGAGTTGGTGGATGGTGATTTAGCCTTCCCTGCTAAATTAGGGACGGCTAGCGCAGATAGTCCTCGTGTAGCTTTGCGCGAAATTCACAGCAAACTAAATCAAGACTCAAAAGTATTGTTTTTAGTAGCAAGCAAAGACGGACATTTTTCTAAAAGGGTAATTGAGCCTTTATCTATACTTAACTTAGTGTTTACCTAATTTTTAATGTACTGTCAGTTTGTCCGCTTTTGTAGTGTATTTTCTTTTATTTCAAGATTTAAAACTAAGAAGCGTTGTTTACCAACATTTACAAGAAAGTTTCAATAATATTTAACAAAGATAAAGTAGATTCTAATAAAATTACATCACTAAGAAAATATTAACTTTTCCTTTCTTTGGTAATAATTTACAAATTCATTATTAAAAAATTAGAAAATATTAGTGTTCTATTTTTAGTTTTTTTGTGTGTGGATATTTATTACTTATTGTTACAATAATTTTTTTGACTCCCAATGGCACAGATGTGTGTCTGCGGACTTACAACATTAGAAACCGGGTTTCGATACCCGTGGTGGGCAGAGCACAGATAACCCATTGTGTAGCTTTATGCTTAACTTCAAACAAACAATACAATATTTTTTGTAACATCTGCTCTTTTTGAAAGTCACTGTATTTAACTTATTTTACATATTATCAACATAAAATTTTGGAATTTGATATTATATCGCAAAGAATTAAATTTATAAGATGTTGTTATTGTTGTTTTGCATAATTACATCAAGCTCTGCCAATAATACAGGTCTGCGATGATTTTATTGTCTTGGAATTTTTACATGTTCTACAGTAATTCCTGTACGCTGAATCCGAAAATGATATCCATATTTATCCACCATGCACAGATATTTTACAAAACGTTATATGTACTTTTACATAAGTAAATCATTTTCATTGAAATCGGGTCACATTTTGCTATGCTTAAAATGTTGACAACCGCTGGCTATAGATTTCTCTAGACCAATCGCAACCCTGAGAGTCTTATCGATCGTTCTAGAACCCACAAAGCTACCCAATGGGTTTTCTGTACTGTGCCAACCACGAGTATCGAAACCCGGTTATAATTTCACAGACATGCCGCGAGCCACCGGGGGGGGGGGGGAGCTAACGCATCGAACGTGTAACAGTGTATGAAAACATGTAATATCAATTTACATATAGAACGCTCTGTAAACAGGATTTTATAAAGACGTCTTCAGATTGTTCACTATATATATCAAAATGATATCATAGAGATCGTGGTAGTTATGGATATCACGCTATGGTTTTTTTAGAAACGTCAGCATACCTCAAGATTTAAATTAAATTAAAAACCCTCCCATTAACATCACTTATCACTCATTACGATATAAAGATTGTTTTGCAAGTTACCCAAATGTGTATCTATTTTTTTATTACTTTCCTCGACATACTCCTTATATATCCAATTGTCTTTATGTTTGCCATTTCGTGGGAGTTGATTTTAAATTGAGATCTCATGAGAGTCTCGTACCAGCTCTCGTGGGCCACCTCATTTGGTGACATACTGCTTGTTTGTGAAACGGGCATTATAACTGGAAAGTAGTTTGTGTTTATAATTTCAGAATTATTGGCTTACCTTCTTCAGAGTTAAGTTTAGTTTATTTCAGCCATTAGAAAGAAATGTGTTTAAATTTTCCAAACGCCAAAGTTTGACTAAACTGTGTAGAAATTTTACATAGTTCGTTATAATAAAAGAAACAAATTTAATCGAGTGTCTGTATTTTAGTGTTTTCTCTGTTCTTTAAGTACCTCGGAGGGACAACGGTAATTTTACGGAGTTACAACGCTAAAATTCGGGGTTCCGTTCCCCGCGGCGGATACAGCAGATAGCCCAATGTAGCTTTGCTTTAAACCAAACAAAAAAAACTTTTCTTTAAAACAATCACGATTTCAAAATGCTTTCTCTCAAACTTTCCGTAATCTTATAAAATAACTCAATACCTCTACAATTTCTTTCCATTACTGAGCGTTGACTGTTCAATATGAAGTAGGGTATATAGGCGTACGTGTTTACAATAACAACACAAAAGTATAAAAGAATAGAACCAATATAGTAGCTGATAGCGGGAGTCTGTTTAGTATAAATAAGAAGAATCTGAGAAACAAAAAAGGAGCCATTAAGTACCGGGTTTGTAATTTTAGATTAGCTGATGGGTCAAAGTTATTATCTAACCGGACCTTATTATTGTTATTCATTTGGCTGACGACTTTACCATGCCTAACATTATTATTAGTAATAATAGTAACTAGTTTCTAGTTTTGTAGAATTTTGCGAAAATTACTTGATGGACATCTGCGCTAGCCGTTTCTAATTTTGAAGTGATAGACTAGAATGAACTCAACTAGTCAACACCACTCACCACTAACTCTTGAGCTACTCTTTGGCAACGAAAAATGGGATTGACCGTCACTTATAACGTTACCATGTTTAGAAGGACGAACATATTAAGAGACGGGATTCGATCCCGCGAATCGAGTGACCTATCCATCAGGCCATGCCAGGCCCTAATATATTTGTATATTTGTCTTTAAGCGCAAAGCTCTACAGCAGGTTAACTGTGATGTGCTCACCGTAACCCGATTACCGCTGAGCTACGCAACTAACAGTAACTATCAACTTATGATTTCAGAGACACTCGAAAAAAAAGTAAGTGAAACTCTCAGATTGGGGTAGAAAAAGAATAATAAAAGTGGGCTGTCATTTACAAATAATGTTTCTATTTAACAGGTATAAATATACTTCATAAACTCTCCGAGCACTAGCACTCTATTGGTGAAGTGTCAGTGCTGATCATATTGTGATTTCAGTGTTTTGTCTCCACTTGTTCTTCTGTTTTTAGATTTTAAAAGATCTTTACCACAGAGTATAATTGGTATGGTATGTTGTGATATTTGGTTGGAGTGAAGGTAGCCCATAGTGATCCGAACATACCCTGCTGTACTTGGTTGGAGTAAATTTAGTCCATTTATTATATATATTTAATTCGTAAAGAATCCCCCACCCCGAGAAATTAATCCCTGAACTTTTTTTTTTTTTTGCTTTTGTTAGTGCATTCATAAGTCACTCAATATACACTTTGCCACTGACTTTTAGAAATGATTACTACATTTCTTCACACTAAAGTCAATGTCTATATTGACAACTCTCTTATACGTTTGACCCCCGAGACGTCACTCACCAAAGCTAGCCGAGTGATTCGGTTAAATATGCATATTTGGAGCGCAGCAGAATATCGATGGCTTTTTTTACTATTTTTGTCTTTTAAGTTACATTAAAAAATTGACAGCATGTTATAATAGAACCTAAATATTCCATTTGTACACACACACACAAATCGTCCTCCGATGGGATAGCGGTAAGTCTATGGACTTACAACGTTAACATCCGGGGTTCGATTCCCCGCTATGGACACTAGCAGATAGCCCAATATGGCTTTGCTCTAATATAAAACAAAAACAAACAAAGATCGATTAATAAATCATTTAACGTTTAGCAATATACGAAACAATTACTAGAGGACATAAAAAACAATAATACTGAAGCTGCTTAAAAACAACACTAGAGGGATCGGAAAAAAGAAAAAGAGGTAGGTAGCATTTAGACTTGGTTGTAAATGTTTGATTAATAAAACTCTCGTTATCCGCAAAGTTCTTTCGTTCTCTACTGAGTAAATAGTAAATACATTTTTGCAAGCGGTCATTCAACAATCAACACATATTGTTAATGTAAAGTTAAGTCAGTGTAATGGTTTTCTTTGTTCGGGAAAAATTTGGTATAAAGACTTCATCATTTTTTCCTCGTCAGAGTACGAGAAAACGTTACAGTCAGATGAGAATTTATTCATCTTCTATAGGAAAGTTCGTATTTCTTTCTATTGATTAAAGATATCGTGAAAGTGAGGCTATTGTTGTTTCTGCGCAAAGCTACAAAGTGGACTATTTGAGCACTGTCTACTGCGGAAAATCTAGCCCCGGATTTTAGCGTTGTAATTCTGTAAATTTTCGATGACCCACAGAAAGACTGAAAGATAGGAAGCGTGACTTTCCTAACAAATACTTCGAATTATTTAAAAAATTAATTGCAGCTTCAAGATGTGCATAATGATAAAACACCATTGCTTCTATTCGTTTCTATGTTTCAAACTATATAAAGGACCTGGTGGGTTAGTTTAGGCTTAACAACCCAATTGCCTACTCCTAAAAGTGACGTTGTCAGAACCACGTGGCAACAAAAGTACTGATTTGTAGTTGTTTGTTTTTAAATTAAATGCCAGTTTCTGCTTGAGCTGAAAAAGAAGCGTCAACAGCAGGTTATTATTTAACCTTTTATGCTTAAATGGTTGTCACATTCAGAAAAAAATATATTAAAGCATTATTGCTATCTAAATGTTTGTTTACATCAGGCCTTGTTACCAAAAATTCTGGTTGAAAGGATGAATGAAAGAGGCAACTTTGAACAAACGAAAGAGCCTGAAAATATACAAGGATATATATATATATATAATTTTCTAAAAAATAGTTCCAAATATGAGTTAATTTTATTACGCTTCGAC
>NW_013668759.1:95328-105941 GCF_000517525.1 Limulus polyphemus
TCAGTTATTAAAAGCAAAACAACTTTTATGAAGTTGAAATTCGCAGGCCTGTGTAACTATTCACAGAACACCTGTTCTAAATAACATCAGAAATAAATCAATATAAAACATGGATGGTTGCGGATAATATCCAAAATGTGGTTAAAATTGAGGATGTACATATACATTAACTGTATTAAGCAACTTATTTTTTTACTGCAGTGTTGCAACAGGAGCGTCTGCAAGGGAATCAATACAAATAAACATTCAGTATAACTGGATGTTTTGTTGTTAAACTGTTTCCAACAGGTGTGCTCTTCTTCAGGTAGATCTCAAGTATTTTGAGTGTTCTTGAAAAAAATGAACTGGGCAATGTTGAATTAGTATTAGCATAAACTGGGCAATATTGAATTAGTATTAGCGAAAGAATAAAAGTACCGGTAAACATATGTTTTTCTCTCGTTAGGGTCCACGTTTTGCTTTGGAGCTACACATGGAGGAAAGTACCAACGCTCACCTCGTCTTGATGAGTGGTTTAGTCTCAAGACAACAACACCAGATCACCTCGCTTCGAAATGCTTTTCAGAACCTTACACTTAATACATCTGGAATTCTGTTATGGAGGATTAGTGATTACACCCAAAAGATGTCAGAAGCCAAATCCAGAAAGAGCTATGAGATAAGTAGTTCTCCGTTTTACACTAGCCAGTGTGGTTACAAACTGATGGCGACTCTTTTCCTAAACGGCAACGGAGCAGGAGAGGGTAGTCATTTGTCTGTGTATATAAAGATTTTGCCAGGAGAGTATGATTCCCTTCTTTCTTGGCCATTTTCACACACTGTTTCTTTCACGCTTCATGACCAGGCCGCCTCTCCAGAAAAAGCCTGTCATATTGTCGAAAGTTTCGTGCCAGACCCTTCCTGGAAAAACTTTCAGCGGCCAAGTAAAGAACCAGACAGTTTAGGATTTGGTTTTCCGAGATTTGTTTCTCATGAAACTCTGAAAAAGCTCAACTATGTAAAAGACGACACACTTTTCATCAAGGTGAAAACAAACTCTAGTAAAATCGCAGCAGTATGAAAACAATATATATTTGTATTTGAAAGTCATGTTAACCCTAACGTAATGCATTTATGAGTGCCACCAGTGACAGTTAAACTGACTGTTAGTGTAAAACAACATAAGATGGTCATTCGTTTTTTGTGATTCTCACTGAAGCTATATAAACAAGATTTTTTTTTCTATTTTCTTACTTGAAAGAGAAAGCAAGAGCTAGCACATAAACGTAAGTCCAGTTTGTGTTTTCATGTCATGTTAACCAAATTAAAATATCTAATCATGATTGTAAGTAGGTTAAAGAAAGCAGGTTTGTTCGTCACACTAATATATTTTATCAAAGAAATATTATTTTCTATTTGTATTGTAAACCTTATGGAATTTTTTTGGTACCACTGAGTTTTTGTGGTTTAGTGAGTGACTACTACGTCAGAATCATATTCTGACGTAATACCACATGTTCAGAATATACCACTACGTCAGAATATGTGATGTTATAAATTACTATTTGATGGTAGTTGTTTTCTAAGTGAATATTTGTTTCTGCTAGTCAAAAAAAAAAAAAAAAAAAAGGAAGATGAAAATACGACCATGTAAAAATGTCATGAAATAGATATGTTCTTTTGTTAAATATTTTGCTCATAAAGGTTGCATAATCCTGTATTTATCTAAACAAAAGATGCATAATTGGTATGATGTGAACAATTTAGTCATAAAGTAATTTTTCTTAACCGTTGGAACTAAATAAAGTTACATTTATCTTCTAAATGTTGTAGTTTGTCACTGTTAGTTTTTATGTATTCATATTTTTAAAATGCTAAATAGTTCTTCTCTTTCTATGCTCGTGATAATAGGGTGAAGTTTTTTTATGATGAACTATTATATAATCATAAGGACTTTGTAATCAAGTCTAAAACGTTATATATTTAGGATCCTCTATCCTCATTTTTTCTTCTTTTTATCAACTAACACACAGCAACACTGGAACAGATCTGTCTGGAGATGTTATACACTATGATAGTCCTTGAGAGCTGTATTAACATTACATACTTTGATGTAATAACATTTCACTAGTTCACCTCTCTTCGCACCTGTCAGTTTCATGTTAACTGAATGAGCTGCACTCAAACTGAAACTACTGGCAGGTATTTCGATTGAAATTAATTATTTAAAAAATAATTTATCATCGGGGGTGTTTGAAGATTGAGCAGTCTTACTTCGCCCCTATTCGAGGATTGGGAAATGATATGGACTTGGTTGTGGAATTAAAGGCTGACGTGAATATGACGTAGAATATACATCGGGATGGGCAATGAACACCAAAACACTAAAATGAGCTGCACTGCGATCGGTAGACCCGTTTATACCAATTGCAAGTGGCACTCCTGGTGGCTACATGTGAAATACCGTTTGTGGTATGGTTTGTTTTGAATTTCGTCTAAAGCTACATGGCTATCTGCACTAGCCGTCCCTAATTTAGTAGTGATAGACGGGAAGCCAGAAAGTCATCAGCATGTTTGTTGGGAACCGGATCGAGTGTTCTAACCACCTGGCGATAACGTGCTGAATTGCGAAACTTTTTTTTTACAACCATCCTCTATTATCTCTATCAAACACTGGTAAAGTTGGGTTTTAGGTTGCTCATAATATTTGTTTCATGCACAGTTATTGTTAACTCTTAATTTTGATCTAATTATGACTGTTCAGTGAGGTAATTAAATGGACGATAAATTTATACACATGAGACTACCAGTGTATTGTAAGTTTCATTCATTATATTTATAAAGTAGTTCCTTTATTAAGTAGTTACAATTCAACTAATATATACCTATATAAACTGAATTTATTTCTTTACCTTAACAACATTTTAGAAAACTTGCGATGGTGCGTATATCACCCAGGTTCTCAGAAGTAAGTGTATAGTAGTTTGGAATGAAACTGCGATTGTGATTTTGACCCAATGTGAAGTCACCATATAACTAATGAATAACAGGTCTTTTAAAATTTATACTGAAGGTTTATGTTTACAATCAAAGTTAGATGCCAAGCGAACATCTCGTGTGTTAAATGTGTGATGAAACGTCCACTTAGTAAAACGACAGCGTATTAAAGGGTTAAAATCAGATCGTTGTTTTAAGCGCGAACGAATGACCTTTGACCTTAACTGAATTAGACATCACTTGTGCAAAGATAAAAAGAATAGAAACACACATAAAGCACACTGACTTATTTATTGCTCCATAAAGTTTATTTACTATTAAAAAGGGGGGGCACGGCCCCCCCAAAAGACTATATTACGCCGGTATCACCAGGAGTAAGAGTTACAACTTATAAGTAAGACACTGACTTACATATCAACATATATTATTGACTATATATTGTTGACTATATTACGCCGGTATCACCAGGAGTAAGAGTTACAACTTATAAGTAAGAAACTGACTTACATATCAACATAACTGTATATTCATATAAACATATCGTTACACTCCTTTAAGCGTCATCTTGACGTCGAACACTGACCACATCAAATATTTCAGAAAATTTCACAAAACCGATTTTAATTACCCTTGAACACCTGGACCAAAATAGTTATTTAAAATAATATTTGTTATTTTTCAATTTTTGTAGCGATTCTCTAATATTTACAGTTCCATCTTATATCTAACCTGATTCATCAATTTTACATTTTTCCAGCCTATAACGTGAGATGTGCTTCTTACATGTTCTGGTAAAGCAGATTCATTCACTTTACATTTATCTACCACATTTTTATGTTCTTCAATTCTAAATTTCAGATTCTTACACGTTTGGTCAGTGAAAGAAATACCACAGAAACAAAAATTTTTATAAATACGACATTTATCAACTTGTTCTATTTTATATTTTATACACGTGAGATAATTATCTAACTTACAACGCGGAGAAAATGTTACACTACAATCTATGTATTTCTTTTTGTATTACTTACTCTTGTTGACATATCTTGAACATATGACAAGCAAACATTTATTTCAAAAAGTGCACTATTTTCTTGTAATCTTGTACATAGTAACGTTTCATATTTATTGTTAAACTTATTGTACAACCCGTTGTACAGTTGTTTTGGGATCATTGTTTCTTGTTCCTAACTTGTTGAAAGAAAATCAACTCCGATCTTAAGTCATAGTCATAAATATAGACTTTTAGTGCTCTACAAATAAACATGGAAAATAGAAAATAGTTTTATGGCCAGGGGTGACACGATCTGTTGTGTGGCGGAACGGCAACCGAAAACGGTTTTCTATAAACTAACGTTGCGAGAAACCCACTATTCGGTTTCACTGAAATTTAGTTATTTTCTTTTTCAATCTCCTGCGTAAACCGAATAGTAGTTCTAGGAACATATGAGCGAAAGAAAAGAAGAATTTGTTATAATATGTCAACCATACTATATCTGCCATATCCATTGCCGACGAGGCTTTTCGCTAAATTCCAGGGCTCATCAGGTCGGCTGTAATAATTGTAGTCAAGATGCTATTTATGTCATTAACGTTCAGGAACAATAACTGTTACAGTGTGAAGTATATTAAGTGAATTGTAATTATTATCAATTTTATTTAAGTAATTTACAAACCAGATTTTTAAGGTAAGGATTCATAAAACAATATTGTTTATTTATATTACTTTTAACATTGATTATATATTCTACATTATTTGAATTAACTTTAATATTATTCAGAAGAACTGGAGAACTAACAAGCTAGGACTAACTTGTCTTCAAACTGTCCCCCCAGTTGTACAGCTGTATGTCCGCGGACTTATAACGCTAGAAACCGGGTTTCGATACCCGTTGTCGCAGAGCACAAATAGCTCATTGTGTAGCTCTGTGCTTAACTTCAAACAAATAAACAATCATTCAAATTGTATTAGTGTGTTGTTGTTGCTACAACAAAAACGTATTATCCACATATATCAAAGGTTTAATCACAGGTGTATTTAATGTATCTGTTTCAAATTTAAAAATAGCTCGCATAACAGGAAAAGCAAGTGGGAACCCAGAACTAAACCTCTAACTTATCTATAGAAAACACTTAATCTGTCTATAGACTATATCTCCTACCTTAAAATTTCACATTCTGCACACACACTCGTGGGTAACAGAGGAAATTTCTTACACCTAGTAATATATTCTCAAAACAACTAAGTGCCTCTTCAACTGGAACATTCGTTAAACAATACCAAAAGTAGCTAGTTTATTTGTAGACTCCAAGTTTATCTTTTTGATTTTATTAACAAAACCGAAAGATTCTTTTTACTTTTGGCCTTCTTTAGTTAATAAACTAAATAAGAGTTTGAGTGCTTACGGTTTAAAAAAAAATCGAAAATCATTCTCCTGAAGATGTCCAGCTCAATCAGGTCACACATGGCCAGTTATTGGTGGCCTCAGTTAAATGTCAGTACTGGGCCTTTTTTTTTTACATAGCTGTACTAGATCATAGTTAAACTAACGTACATATGTCTATTGTTCGCGAAATTGGTCCGGTGAAGGTTTTCTTTAAACGCGTTTCTTAAACATTTCTTATAAAAAAAGTTTTCAAATAATAGAATAAGGAATATGTTTTAATAAATACGATAACATTTCCTGTTATATACACGTATATTTAGCTAAATTTGTTTATTGGTTCTAAATTAATCAATAGCAGGACTGAAGATTCTTCGCATTGACCGAAACCACAGTCCTCAACTCGTCGTGATTTCGGCAGTGTAGTATTATTTTAATTTAGAGTATTGTATTTTGTAATTTAAATAATTTCCAAGGTTTTTTGTAACAAAATGTACTTGTCTTGTTGTCATATTTCGCGCAAAGCTACACGAGAGTTTTTGCCCGTACCCGTCCTTATTTTGAGGTTATACACTAAAGGGAAGGAAGATAGATAATCAACACTACCCAACGCTAACTCTTCGACTATTCATTCTGTGCATGCCACTTGCTAAACTTAGCCCAAGATCTATCTCGCCTGTAACGTCTATTCTATTCCAATTCACCAGAATGAAGTCGTTATTTACTGGACATAAAAGTGGTCACACTCAGAGGGCTTGAAATAATACAAGGTCTACTACGTTTTTCAATGCTCCTGTGTTTACCAGAAATTCAGTCTCTCACTTTTGCACAATTATCAGCACATACCAAGCTCAGTGCAATACTGAAAGAGCTGAGCTGACTACTAAAGTCTTTGGTGCAACTGTTTGCTGTGATCCTTTCTAGCCAGTAACCAAGCCGAACTTGAGCTTCACCAGTTTTCAGGAGCATTTTTCATAGCATCTACCACTTGTTACTGGTCATCCTGGACCTACCGATCCAATGGCTGATATTGATACCCTTGACTATTGTGCTGGTGGGAAAAAATAAGAACTTTGTGGGTTGGTAGGCATCTGCTAGGCCATTGGCTGAAGATAATAGTTCTGTCATCTTTGCTATGCTACAAAGTGCGAGAAGTCCCTTCTCCAGTGCTGCACTGATCTAAAAGTGAAGCTGACACTTTTCTCTTTTCATCCAGAATGATGTTCAAGGAGAGGCACGGTCGTGGCTGCAATATATGTTCCATGGGCAGACCTTGCAGTAGCATGTAAATTTGTGATGGCACATACCTCATGGGCAGACTTTACTGAGGAATATATCTTGTGGATGGACGTAACTGCTGCATATACCCCGTGTGAGGACCTGCATAGCCCTGCACATTCACCGTAGATCACTTTTCTGCCCTGTATAGGTGGTTGGTTGTAAACCCTCTGATTTGGTTTAGTTTACTGTTGTGGAGACACTGAATACCACCTGTCCACTAAAGATACTGCTGCAGACTTCTTCCTTTATGATGGTCGGTTTGAAGAGACCACTTCAAAGCATTTCACAACAAACATGTTTTCTTGAGAACGAATGATGTCCCCCACTCCTAGGTGCTGTTATATAAGCTCATTGAGAAGTCCTTCCATGAACTTATCGACCAAGATATCCTCCCAGTATGTAGAGACCATTGTTGGGTACACCTTCCCAAGCAATTGGTAAAAGTCAGCCATGTTGGCAGCCAGTACCTTAGTGCTGATACTTTTCTGAGCATTTAACTCGACCCATTGGATTACCCAGTTCTCATTCAGGTATTGAACAGCATCTTGAAATTTCACTTGATGATCTCCGAATAGAAGTTGACTATAAAAACTACTCCTGAATCCAACAGGTAAACTTGCTTTCTTTATCTAGTAAACAGCATCACCTCATGACCTTTGTAACCTCACAGAATTGCTTAGCTGTTACATTTAGTCAATGTCATAATCAGTCAGCAAAGGAATTTACAATGTCCATTGTTTTAAAGTGGATCCTACATATAATTACAATATCTTCTTAGACACTATAGATATCACCAACTACAGAGAACAAAGAAACAAAGTAAAAAGTAATTGTAGCGAATTTGTGAACCACATATTGCTACATCACAGCAGAGAAAATAAACAACACTAAAGCAGTTCCCTCGATGCTGATCTTCTTCTTAGTCTTGATGGCGACCTGATAGACTGCCCAAACATCATCCAGGTGTTTTATAGCATCAGGTGCTAGACTCTCTAAGCTCAAGAAGGCCAGGCATTGCACAGCCTGCTCCTGAGTCTATCCACCTTAAGCACTGAACTGCCTGCAACATTTCAGAAGGTACTCAGATGTAGGACATATGATATGAAATTGTATGAAATTCTATGGTTAATCAATCTAGTAACTCAATAGATGCAATAACTTTCATTATTAACACTGATCTGAACACACTCAATGAATATTTTATTAAATTCTCATTCATTCTTCACATATCTATTTCTTGAATTTATAACGTACTCTCATTTCTCCAAATTTTACGAATTTTCAACATCATTACATCATCATAAGCTTTCTATGTATTATAGGACTACTTTTATGAACTTTCTAGCCCTAGCATCATCATCATCATTATTATTATGATCAGCAGCTCCCTCTGACAAACACCTAAATTATAACATTGAAAATATAACTTTCAATAATAATTTTTGTTTCCAAAAATTTAATCTGGTGGGCTTCAGTTTAAACCTGAATGAATATGTATTTTTACATGGAAAGCAAAACTTTGAAATAGTTATAACTGCATATGTAAACTGAGTTTTAAATAAATTTCTGTCTTTCATTGTCCAACACAGCAAATTATGTAGTTATTATTAAGTAACTTTGAAATTTGTGAGCGTGGAGGAGAGAAGGGGAGTCATAAATTATAATTTTCTACACAAGGACCAGCATGTCATCTTATAGGTTGTTCATTCGTTGGGCTGATTCTTTTGAATTATTTGGTTTAAAACAGTTTAAAGCCACGATAACAAATTAGTTTATTTTCTTCCTTATCGTTCCTACAAGCATATACCTTTTGTCTGTAGGGCTATGTTTACAAATGACATTCATACAGAAATACCATGCTAGTTGTACTACGACTAACACAGAAATATACTTACTTGAACAATTTTCCGACTGGTCGCTCTAGTAACTGGATGACATGAAATAACTGAAACGGATCCAAATACTTCAGTAATGACTGATTCACTGCTCGCTTCTAACTGACTGGCACACTCGTTTTTATATCTGATGTCTCACTTCCAGATATTCGTTGAAGTTACTAGATTTTTATGATATTTTCTAGAACATTCTAGATATTCTACACTTACTTTTATAAACTTTTCGATCTTAACGTCATGTGTCCTGTAGCTAACATCCAAATTAAAGCATTGAAAATACTGGTTACGGCAATAAAGATAATAAAAAGAAATATATGATGTTACGAAACCAACAGATGTTGAACTCGAACCAGTATCATCTTTAATAAAATCTGTCTCATGACGTTACGTATTTACGCCAGTCTACTTATACAGTTGTAATGGTTTCTATCGATTATATGGGTTCGTATTGACTGTTCGATAGGAAAAAAAATAACGAAAGATTCAATCCACTTAAAGAAATAAAAATGATTTATTTCTTTAACTTGAGCCCCCTGGCGACGTAGCGATAGGTCTGAAGGCTTACATAGCTAAAAATCGGGTTTCGATGCCCGCGGTGGGCAGAACGCAGATAAACCTATTGTGTAATTTAGCGTTTAATATACAAACAAAACTGCTCAACTTCAAGTTGACCGGTACACCTAACTTGACGTATTACGTCTACAGACATTATACTTACATAATAATTTTGTATCTGTATTTACTTGCTGAAACACATACATGTTGTTTGTAATTATATTTACTAGACGAAGCGTATGCAATACAAAGCTCTACGTTCAGAAAACTCAATGTAGGAAGGTTGGTACTTATTTAAGTAGCTATAATTTTCTCCGTGCCACATGTTCAAAAACGTAACAAATACGACACACATTGAATTTCGCATTTGATATTAATATAATAAGCAGTAGCAAAAAAAAAATAAATTAAGTATGATGTAGGGATGGTAACGCTAGGTAGCACAAAAACAATGTAGTTATAACGCTGAGTAGTATCTTTGAATTTTGGAATATGTTCTTTCGTGTCTTTAGGATGTGGGTAAACAGGATGTGACGTTTTCCACACTCTCTCTCTGAATCATTTAATCTTGATTCGGCAAGTCAGCAACTGCAGTACTCTTCCATGTACATGTGGATCTAAATCCCGAAGAAGCAGAAACAACTGCAGTGTTGCTTTTTATTTACTTTTGGTAATATTATTTTATTACTAAGCTACAATTGTTAAAGGCTTGTTTGTCATCTTACTGAAGAAGTGGATCAGTTTAGTTTTAACTACATGAGTAGACGTTCTTCTGATTATTGTTCCACGGAGCATTACTACAAATAACAAAATAAGAAGTAAGTCTGTATTTTATTTACATATTAGGTTTAAGTTTTACCTTTTAAAAAATTAGAAAACTTGTAATAAATAAAACAAAGAAATCGGATTAACGTTAGTGCTCTAACGCCAAAGTAGCAGTAGAAAAGGTAACGCGTGTAAATTAGTCAACGAAATTATACTGACAGTATGAGAACTACTTTAAAGTGGCGGAAAAAATGGGTAACATTTTAACAAGTCAACGAAACTAAACTGACAGAAGAGCTATAATTTTACTGCAGTAGTTAAACATCAATTTTAGAATACAAACTTTTAGGATACATAATTAAATTTGGACATTGATGACTAGTTGAGACACCCTATAATGAGCTCATTATCCTCCGCTTATACAAACACTACGCTTATTATTAATTTTGAAAAATTATAACACGAGATAATTAAAGTAAAAATTGGACTGTTTGTTGTAGACTGAACTTGTGACCAAACTTATCAACACTACCCAGAAACAACTAACTCCGTTACCATCCATTGTATAATGAAATTTCATGGCTAGGTTTAGGACGAGAGTCCGTGCTAAAGGGGAGAGCCTGCCAGAGCTGGCACAGGATTTGGAAAGTATGGCACACAAGGCCTACCCAACTGCGCCACCCGATGTCCTCAAGCTGTTGCTGAGGGATCAGTTTGTAGATGCTTTGGACAGTCCACAAATGAAGATACAAGTGTT
>NW_013668759.1:105951-106832 GCF_000517525.1 Limulus polyphemus
GTAAAGCAAGCACACTCCTCTACTATCCAGGATGCAGTGGCCAGAGCTCTTGAATTTGAATCGTACGTTAAGTCCAGCACAGAAGTATCAAGGTTATTACAGTCATCAGGATTCAAGGCCTGAAAAGGGCAGCTATCAGAGAAGCTTAGGGACTATGCTGGCACTGTAACAAACCTGGGCACAAGTGAGCTCAATGCCGGCAACTTCAACACAGGGAAGATGCCACGGCAGGAAAGGCTGCTACCCAGAAAGGTTGTTGGAACTGTGGAGAGCAAGGACATATGAGGAGGCAGTGTAAGACAGCCTCGGGGAAACCAGTAGTGGTTGGTGTTGAGGGACGCCCACTAACCCCCATTGTGAAAGTCCCAACAGCTAAGTGTAAAATGGAAAGCACACATAGTGGGTACGTAACAGGACAGCTGGATGGCCAAATGTGCAACTTTGTCATAGATTCTGCATCTCAGCAAACCCCTGTGAGTATCAAGGTGCTAGATCACAAAGGAGTACCAGAAGCCATATAGAAGCTCTGTGGTATGACAGGACATTATGCAAGGTTGTGGGGATCAGTGTGGGTAACTATGGAGCTTATGTGCATGAAGGACAGACACAAAGTATACTTGGCTGACATTGAAGACCAATGCATACTAGGGTTGGACTAATTACTACCGAGGAACAACAAAGGCCAAATTCCGGTAAGTGTTAAGAGAGGTTGGACTAACCATGTGCCATCAAGCTGAAGTCAAAGTGTCTGAAGGATTTGATGATGGTGAAGTGGAACCAAATTTAGATATTAAAGCAGAACAGGAGAAAGACCAATATTTGAAACCAATAATTGGTTTTGTACAAGCAAGTGTTTTGTGCCCTGCTTGGGAGAAAGTGTC
>NW_013668759.1:107711-111953 GCF_000517525.1 Limulus polyphemus
GCTGCAAGTTGTTTGGCATACGAAAGACCAGGACAACGCCACTTCACCCACAGTCTGATGGGTAGACAAGTACAATTGGACACTGGGACAGCAAATGGCAAAGTTTTGTAATAGCAGCCAAGATGACTGGGATGTCTTACTCCCTCCACTGTTGATGGCTCAGAGTACAGCAGTGCATGAAGCCACTGGATACACTTCAGCCAAACTGGTGTTTTGTCGGGAACTTCTGTTGCCAGTAGACCTGATAATAGGAAGCCCACCTTACGAAGAGTTGCCTGAAAATGTGTCAGAGTTCGTGAAAGTGTTATCTGAAAGGATGGATGATATTCACTATCAAGTGCGTTCAAACTTGAAAACGTCTGCAGATTCCATGAAGCTATGTTATGATAAGAAATCTCCCAAAGTCAGCTTTGTACAAGGAGAAAAGGTGTGGTTGTATAATCCCAGGATAACCAAAGGGAAATCTCCTAAGTTGTCTTCTCCATGGGAAGGCCCTTATGACATACTGGATCGTCTCTCAGACGTGACTTTCTGAATAAAATGTGGTCGGCGAGGTAAACCAAAGGTGGTGCATGCCAACAGGCTTTGGCGTTATCATGGTCCAAGACATTTCAGTTGAGATGAAGTGAACAACGGAACAAATGACGCTGCTGAAGACGTTGCTTTTTCAGGTGACACTGTTCAAGAAGAAACTCTACCCGGTTTTGAGAAAGAAAATAGTGAAGCCGTTGATGAAGTTACTACCACTGATGTGACTGCTACCAATAATGGGACATTTCCTGATTGAGCAGATGAACCCTACGTGAAGCAGAGGCCAGTGAGACAAAGATCAGTACGGAAGAGGATACGTCCTGTAAAATTAAGAGACTTTGTTGTATTTTAATTTCGTGTTTGTAAATTTTGTACATTTAATTAAGTTATTGTTAATTATCTATTGGTTTAATGTAAGTGGCTATTGTTTGGGACGAACAATACTAAGGAAGGGGCAGTGTTACGACAGCAGAAGTCACACGACGCTGGGAGCATGTGAGCTGGAGTTTCTAGAAGGATTATGACTTATCGAGGGACCCCGCAAATGTCCGAGTGTTTGCCAGGCGCCCTCTTTCTTAGTATATAAGCCCGGCAAATAAAGCCAGCGATAGATAGATATGCAGATAGATTGAAGATAGAGATAATTGAGTCAAGCGAACAGCAGGCACTACACTATGTTCGCTGTATCAGTTGCCGATGGCGTGTTTCGATAAATCTAGAATTCATCAGGCCAGCTGGAACACAACAGTTCCATCACATGACGAATATAGTGTGGCTGGAATACTATTATTGTATACTTTTTTCTTAAAGCCCAGAGGGACTAGATATAGAAGGCAGTGATAAAAATATAATAGGTGTAATACTAATGTCTAATGATAAGCAAATTAATTATGTTTCGTCAGCTTGAAAAGGGCGTTCGAACCAAAACAAAACTGAATCTAAAATAATATAAACAGCTTGAACTATTAACTTCTCATCAAATTACTTACAATTATTTGGAAAAGACGTCTATCAAAGTTTTCTCTCCATACCTCACTATTTATGCTTAGATCTTACGTTTCCTCTCTTCGTGTACCATACCTTTTTTAGCCGCCTTTCCTTATGTAGTTGAATTTCTTTTCAACAGCCTTTATTTTAGAAAATTTTTAGATTAATAATCGACATGAATTTATCAATTAACTAAAATAAAATGTACAGACGTTTTCTCACACAGTCTATTTAGGCCTAAGTTAACTAAACTGTACCTGATGAAGACTCTAGGATTGGATGTGAAACTTGGCACCAAGTAAACCTCCAAACATGTTTTTGTTTCGCAATAATGAGAAATTTTCAGACATAGTATTTGGAAAGACAAATATAACGATTTGTTCCAAGTAAAATGCAAAAGGTGAAATTCAGAGCGAAAAAGAACACAAATAATTACTTTATTTATAACATGAACGAAAGAAAACTGCTGATTATATTAAGGTTCGAAAAATCGTTTCAATTACATTTATTATATCGAAAATAGCGACTATATTATTTTCAAAGTTCAAAATTATACAGGCCTGGATGGTTTTATTGTCTTGAAATATATACATGTTCTACAGTAATTCCTGTATGCTGAATCCGAAAATGATATCAATTTTTCTTATAACAAGATACATAAAAGAAAGACCGCAAGACGTGGCTTTCAGACTAAAAGACGTAGATTTCACAAAAAAGTCAGGATGAATGAGGATGCATATTCGTTTGGCATCAATGTTCTTCCCTTTTTTTTTTCAGTTTGTTTGTATTTTTGTTAAGAAACATAATGTTACGTCTCCGTTCGTTAATTAATTTTCCGTAAATTCGTTCCGACGAAACTTTAGCGACACAAGTCCTTTCTTAAATAAAACTGGTTTATTCTTTCTGAATATAACTTTGCGATACACTTAATTTCCACAGTCATGCTATAACAAATGCTATAACAACGAACGTCTCACGTGCTCAACTTCAATAATACTCTCTGATTGCAGTTCAATTACTCACTGTCTACACTGTTGTCCCGTCAAGTTGTGACCGTCTTATATATATACAAGACTAACACATATCTAGTAAATGCTAGGACATTCTTGAAGGAACAGGATATTTCTAGAAAACGGGTGGCGTGATACTAGTCACGTGACCTCGCTGACGCAACACTGCCCCTCCTTAGTATTATTCGTCTCGAACAATAGCCACTTACAATAAACCAATAGATAATTAACAATAACTTAATTAAATGTACAGAATTACAATCACAAAATTACAATTCAACAAAGTCTCTTAATTTTACGGGACGTATCTTCTTCCGTACTGGTCTCCATCTCGTTGCTGTCTGCTTCACGTGGGTTCCATCTGCTTCATCAGGAAATTTCCTATTGTCGGTAACAGTCACATCAGTGGTAGTAACTTCATCAACAGCTTCACCGTTTCTTTTCTCAAAACTGAATAGAGTTTCTTCTTCAGGTGGCACGTTTTCAGCAGCGCCATTTGTTTTGTTGTCCACTTCGTCCCAATTGAAATGTCCTGGACCGTGATAATGCCAAAGCCTGTTGGCATGCACCACTTTTGGCTTACCTCGCCGACCACATTTTACCCGGAAAGTCTCGTCTGAGAAACGGTCCACTATGTCATATGGGCCTTCCCATGGAGAAGACAACTTAGGAGACTTCTCTTTGGTCTTCCTGGGATTATACAACCATACCTTGTCTCCTGGCACAAAGCTGACTTCAGTAGATCTATATCATAAGTTAGCTTCATCGAATCAGCAGACTTTTTCAAGTTTGAACGTACTTGATGGTGAATATCATCCATTCTTTCCAATAACACTTTCACAAACTCTGACACATTCTCAGGCAACTCTTCGTAAGGTGGGCATCCTTTATGCTTGGGTCTCCTTTTAGCACTGCATGTATTGCATGTTCTGCACCATTCTTCCACATCTCGCCTCATACCTATCCAGTAAAATCTTTGTTGTAGGTGACTCAATGTTTTCTTAATTCTGAGATGTCCTCCTGTTAAATTATCATGGGATTGACGCAGCACAACTTCCTGTAAGTTTCTCGGTATAACCGTTTGCCAGGTCGTCACTTTCCCATCTTTAGTTTCCCATCTTCGTACAAGAATACCATCTTCAAGCTTTAACTGGTCCCATTGTGCCCAATAGTGCTTTGTCACAGGGCTTAGAGTAGACACCTTCTCCCAAGCAGGGCGCGAAACACTTGCTTTTAAAAAATCTGTTATTGGTTTCAAATCTTGATCTTTCTCCTGTTCTGCTTTGATATGTATATTTGGTTCCACTTCACCATCATCAACTTTTTCAGTCGGCTTGACTTCAGCTTGATGGCATCTAATTAGTTCAACCTCTCTTTTAACAGTTACAGGAACTTGGCCTTTGTTGTTCCCAAACGTCATTTTATCAAAATCAATTATAAACTGGGATTGGACTATCTACTACCAAGGTTAATATGCATTCGTCTTCAATGTCAGCCAAGTATACATTCAGTCTGTTTTTCATGCCCATCAGCTCGATAGTTACCCACACTGGTCCCCACAATCTTGTAGAATGTCCTGTCACACCATAAAGCTTCTGTATGGCTTCTGGTACTCCTTCGTGAATTAACACCTTGATGCTCACAAGGATTTGCTGAGATGCAGACTTTACGATACACTTAATTTCAACAATCACGCTAAAACAAACGCTATAAC
>NW_013668759.1:112479-115190 GCF_000517525.1 Limulus polyphemus
AGAGGGGTGTGCTTGCTTCATTTGTATCATAAGTTGTGGAGTGTCCAAGGCATCTGTGAACTGATCCCTCAGCAACAACTTGAGGAGATCGGGTGGTGCAGTTGGGTAGGCCTTGTATGCCATGCTTTTCAAGTCCTGTGCCAGCTTTTGCACGGTCTTTCGTCCTAAACCTAGCCCTGTAGACTTCTGACTGATTTTGGGTTCCGTACCCAATTTTTTCTTCATTACCCATTCAAGCCGTCTCCAGCCATTATTATAATCTATATTTTATATTTGTAATTTGTTGCTTACTAGAGGTAGCTGTGGATCTTAAAAATGACGCTGAGATCTAAAAGTTTAACACCTAAAAAGGTCTAAAGGATTTGACGTTAAGTTTTCTGGTAATTTCGAGAGTAAACATGAAATATTTGTGAATATTTTAGAATTGTTTCAAGAGATTAGAGTTGTTTATAGTCCGTACAGCGAACCACTCAATGTCCACCCCCTTTTTTGTCGGGAAGTGGAACAAGTATGTTTATTTTTTATGTTATTGAAATGCAATTAGTGTCATTTATAAATGTAAAGGCAGTTTGTAAAAAATGTTAAAGAACAAATAAACTAACTTGCAATAATTTACGTGGAGTGGACTTTAAATTATTTTCACCAGACAATTTAAACGAATACGCCTACGAAGGAACAACGTTACAACAATATTGTATGGAGATGGGTATACTTTATAGATATATATTCTTTTTTTATTGCCTGTACTTCCTTAATCCTCGTTCATGACTTTGCGAAAAGTTTATATAATGAACATAGATTATGATTACAGTGTTTGTTTAAAACTTGTACAGCCAAGTTAACCAGATATAGCCCATAGATCAGTTCTGCAAATACTTTTATACGATTACATAAAATTCAGTTACATGTTATTGGTTGACTTTTTGTACGTTTTCTATTTGGAATTATATTTTAGGATATTTTGTAAATTAAGATTTGATTTGTATGTTCAAGAATATTTTCATGTCTTTTTTCAGAACTTTATCACCTATAGGTGCTAACGCTCATGATGAAGTGTTTCGGAGTTGTTGTCCTTCTGATAGCAGCAACAGGAGAAGGGTTCTACGGCCTCGTCGTTCAACTCATTGACGGAATGCATATCGAGAACATTATTGGATTGAACAATCTTTACCGACTTTTGCTTTTGTTGCCAATTGTGCTATTCAGTGGTTCACGGATGCTGTACGACAGAAAAACAATGTTAATTTTACTTCTTCGTGGTATTCTCGGCTCCTTAGCTTTGTCTCTGCTGACCTACTCGTACACTCTACTGCCGATAGGAGATGCAGCTTCATTGTACTTCTGTAGCCCTTTGTATACAATGCTTTTCAGTATTTGTCTCCTGAAGCATCGTTGTAAGCCTGCGGACGTCCTCGCTGTTTTGTTGTGTTTGTTGGGAGTCGTATTACTTTACAAACCAGCCTTTCTGTTTACAGACCAAACAAACCATTCAGAAGAGGTTTTAAAATCTAGACTTTTTGGCGCCATGATTGCAACATGTGGTGCTTTGTGTGATGCCTTACTGTTTGTGTGTAGTAACTCTCTGTGTAAAGTACATTACTCTGTAATCTCTTTTTACACAGTTCTGTGTACGGTAGTTCCTTGGACTTTGACACTTGTGGTTAAAGGTATTCCAACAAATTTCTCGAAGTGTTCGAATAACAATTTATACTTGATTTTTTTGGCAGTTTTTGGTGTAGTAATTCTATTGACCTTGAATCGAGGGCTTCAACTAATCAGTCCAGGTCCAGCTAGTATTATTTTTTCTATGGCAATTCCGATAGGTTTCCTTGTTCAAGTCTTCATAAAAGGTAACCCAATAACCCTGATATCTGGAGTTGGTGCTTTGGCGATCTTTACATCAGTATTAATTTCCATTTCTTTTGGCTGTACCTGCTTTTGTGAAGCCCTGGATTCCTCCCTTTTTGTGGAATACATAATGAAACTGAAACATTATATTAGGATATTACCATATTCGTGAGATTGGAAATTTACGTTAATGAATTTTAAATTCGAGACTTAATCAACATTGTTTTCTTTACCACCGTATTTGCAGAAGTTGGGCGTCTTTAATAGGTGTATATTCAGGAAAATCTAAAGTGTTATAATTTGTATTCGAGTTCTGCAATTTAAGACGGATTTGACTTTCTCATTAAGTGAAATATAAACAGAACAGAGTTAAATTTTTCTTCACTCAGTAGTCAAGAAGTTACACTTGAACAATGTTAAGTACTGTTTCGATTAATATTAAGCACATTTTTTAACATTATCAAAGAAGTGGTATTTGAAAACTAATAAATTAATTAACCATTCTTTAAAGTTTTGAACTTAAAGGTGTGTTCGTTTCTAATTTACTTTATATATAATTTTTCTCACTTTTCCAGATGTATTAATAACCATGTTTAACTACTCCCCTGAACGTATGCTGTAGAATTAACCTTCATAATAGGTTAAAAGTACACATTAATCTCTAATATAGTACCTTATCATACACTGACATGCCAACATTGCATTTCAACGCAATATATCCTCATAACGAAGTAGTTATCTTCGTAAAATGATTTGTTAACTTTATATTAAGCTGAATCGTGAAGTTTAACATTGCATCCTCAAGGAGTGAATCCAGTTATCGTATGTAAAAAAAAATCTACCATCTGAGTTAAACTTTTATC
>NW_013668759.1:116161-120077 GCF_000517525.1 Limulus polyphemus
GAGTTAAACTTTTATCTACTGTTAGTAAGATACTTTTTAACTGATGAAATTATCGAGACGATCAAGGCAGCAGAAATAACTTTGCGAAAGACTATTCAACTCAACAAAAGTCAGAACAGATTATGTACAAACTAAATATAATTCCTGTGTTTGTTATTATGGATTTTTTATTTGTAAGTTTCATTGCTCATTTTCCTTTATCACTGGTATTTTGGATTTTGATTACTATTCTGTCATTTGATATTTTATTGAACTTTCGTTGTAGTTTTATTGTTTTTTAATATATTTAATATGAGCCGAGATTTAACAAATTTTGGTAACTTGTCATCTTTGTTCAGTTTGGTTGCATTGGGTAAGGGTAATAAATTAACTAATAAATGGTTGAATAAACTTGAATTTTAGATCCTTTAAGATGAGTGTAAGAAAAGTAATGGGAGAGTTGTATCATTCCCAATATCAAGCTTTTCTTCTATAGCTTTAATAAAAGAGTTTATGCATTTCATTTTTATTTATAGACTTTAGTTTCCTTTTTTCGAGCTCACTATAGTGTACATTATGTTACACCTTCTAGTTCTCACAGTTTAGACTGCCTTTGTCTTTTCATTGGATTTTTGGGGACTTATTGAATTGGAAGGAATATTTTTGGTTGTTATTGGCCAGACAATCACATGAAGAAATTGGACAGTCACTGGTTTAGTGTTTTTGTTGCATTTGGGTCATACTATTGTGTGTGTGTATATACTGTGATAGAAGAACACCAGATGAAGACAGTTATTTAAAAGCTGAGGTTGAGATGTCTGAAGTAAGGTGTTTTATATTGTCTAGTGAATCTTGTATTGTGACCACATTAAAAAAAACTGCTGTGTAACCACAATAACAGCTTCAGTCAGGAAAATGTTTCTGAAAATATATGGTGCGGCATGAGTCCACTCGGAGATTACACAAAGAACTTAAAATTGAGAATTTCATTATGTTCACCAGAAGACATGCTCGATCATGCTTCTACTTTAAACCTCATTACATCATTTGTATGAGTAACTAAACTTTTATGTAGAACATGTATACAATCCCTTAACTCGATTCTATGAGTCATCCAGTTCTCTAAAAGATCGTCAAACTGATTCTCATCTAAAGATTTTAACAGTGAGTACTGAATTGTAGAGATTCGACATCAGATATTGCACCACATGTATCTCAGTCCACCCATCTCATGGGGAAACCTGAAATGTTTGAAGAAACGGTTAAGATCCTTTTCCGCTGTCTCCTTAAACACTAACTCCACATCACTATTGGTACAGATACACCTTCTGCTAACATCTATGTTGCTTGGAATTTTATAGTTTTTCTTTAACTCCTGGCCATCTAAATGCATTTAATGAATTCCTTTGACTGTTGGAACTGGAGGGTGAGGGAGAGAATATCTATAGGAGATGAAGATTACAGCAAGTATAATGATATACCATACCGTTGGGTGAGAGCGAAAGTTCATTGTACAATCTTAAACTACCTATGTACAATCAAGGGAAATAAACACAAGTCCATACCAACTTGTACAAATTTCTGTGCTAACCTTCAACTTGGGTATAATTTGCACCTCATAGGAGTGATAATTCAGAAGCAGGATCAGCCAATTATTAGCTGTTTATAATGTTAGTGTTATATGAAAGCCATTCGTGTTATAGGTTTGAACACAATGAAAAACGATAAAGGGTCACGGAGTGAAAATTTCAAAGCTTCAATCTTTTACCAATAAAGATTTAAGAAAAAAACCCAACCTAAATATTAAAAGTGTTAAATTTCCAATTCAGAATATGACTATAAAACACTTGTTTATTAAAACAGTTAAACTATTTATCGTCAATGTATTTGTAATTTAATATAGTATCTAAAAGCTACGAGGGCAACTTGTTAAGCCTAGTAGTCAAGCTTACGCGACTTTTTGCGAAGGCGTGCGCAAAGGTTTTGGTCAAAACTGAGCGGTTTTTGCTTAATAACTTTACACATGTGGCTTGTATTTAGATCAATTTTGCAACCTAATTGTAGGTTGTAAATATCTATCAGTGTACTAAATTTAAAGAAAAATCCATGAATGTTGAGTTTGTTTTTCCATCAAATAAAGTTTCCCTACATTCAATGAAAAAAAAGGAATAAATTGGAGATATTCTATCTCCTGTATTTCTTAATAGATTGTCTTAAAATTTTGTATGTGAAGTAAAAGTCCAGTAGAGCACATCCAATGAAAATATGTGATAGTTTGGTTTACCACAGTCCAAGTGGAAAATAGCTAAATTATCACTCCTGTTAATAACACATGCTGTGTCGTGCAGGTTCTTTTGGCCACATGACACACTACCATGTGTTTTGATAAAGCTAACCAATAACTACATTTCTGGAATGAAAACTTACAACTTGTACAACACATTATGGCCACGTAGGCTAAACATTTAGATCATAGAATCCTAATGTTTAGGCATAGCTGTATCTAAACTTAATCAACTCATCATAAATGACTTTGATTCCACGATGCTGTTGTGTTTTGAATTAATTTTAAACAAGGACTTGTAGAAGCTAAGGTCATTTAAGCATGTTTTAACAATTTCAGTGACAATTAAAAAATCAAAGTTATGTTTTTAATGCACAATATTTTATATAGATATAATTTTTATAGTTAATAAATTAGATATTTTGTATGAGTGTATTTGAAAGATATCGGAAAGTTCACAAGGGCGTCTATTGGTTTTTAATGCAATACTAATTTTATTTCTGAGGTAAAGTTATCATTTTTTAAGCTTAAATGCTTTTCGGATATTGTAATTTGAAACGTACGCTAGCAGCAGTGGAAATTGATGCTGTGAAGCTGCTCCAAAGCAACCACCAGGGTTCGTGATGGTCCCTTAGACTTCACCAAAGTATCTATCACCAGCACCACTGCAAGGTGTCACGGTGTCGCCACAATAGTTTTTGATAAAATAGCTTCGTTACACAAAATTATCGAAAATTCTTGCTGGGGTATACACTAATGGAAAAGTTTTCCAAAAGTGGGTGTACAATCTATGCTAATAAAATCTATGAAGTAATTCTTTGTCGATTAGGTTAGAAGTTGTTTTTAATACCTGAAAACATAAAATGTTCAACTAATGGACAGCAAGCAAACACTTTGTATTCGAGAAAAAATACAAGATCAATATAAGAATATACAATTCATCGTATTGGATGAAAATACCAATTTCATTTCTTGAGGGAAACAGTTTGAAAACTGGAATATGGATGAAGGCCCTTTCCAAGTTTATGAGTATAGTAAAGTTGAAAACTGGAATACGGATGAAGGATACAAAATCAGCATTCAAATCCCTTTTTACGCATAAGACAATAAGTTTTGGAAAAAATACACGATCTATTTAAGACCAGCGTCTTAAGTTTTTTTTCTTTTGTTGTTCTTTTTTATTTAGAACACCGTTAAGGTGTTTATTGAAATTCTTATATGTTTTACTATTGAAGTGAATTATTTAAGTTTTTCGTTCAAAAAGCTTGTATTTGTTCGTGAGCTAATTGCAGAATTATGTTTTGTGTTATTTTACTTTACGATACTCATAAACTTGGAAATGGCCTTCATCCGTATTCCAGTTTTCAACTTTACGATACTCATAAACTTGGAAAGGGCCTTCATCCATATTCCAGTTTTCAACTTTACGATACTCATAAACTTGGAAAGGGCCTTCATCCATATTCCAGTTTCCAACTTTACGATACTCATAAACTTGGAAAGGGATATCTTATATAGACATAACATATCGACATATTGGAGTTTTAATAAATAACGTTTTTAATCGTTTCATATTGTTATAATAATGATTAAGAATTGATGATATAATTTCTAATAACTATTAGGAGACAGAAGAAACTACTAATAGTGTTT
>NW_013668759.1:120804-122295 GCF_000517525.1 Limulus polyphemus
CATAATTGAGGTGTCCAAAACCTTTGTTAGCAAGGAATAAGTTATTGAGGAATAAACATAAATGAAGGAGCATATACGCTAGACAATACGAGTGTCAACGATGGAAGTTCTCTGGCACTTATGCTACTACTGGCATAATTTTAAAGAACTGTGATAGACTATCTGGGCAATGTAATACAGAAGAGCAAACAGAGGGTTAATGTAAAAAAAAACTGTGATAGACTATCTGGACAATGTAATACAGATGAGCAAATAAAGGGTTAATGTAAAAAACTGTGATAGACTATCTGGACAATGTAATAAAGATGAGCAAACAAAGGGTTAATGTAAAAAACTGTGATACACTTACTGGACAATGTAATACATATGAGCAAACAAAGGTTAATGTAAAAGAACTGTGATAGACTATCTGGACAATGTAATACAGATGAGCAAACAAAGGGTTAAGGTAAAAGAAAACTGTGACAGACTATCTGGACAATGTAATACAGATGAGCAAACAAAGGGTTAATGTAAAAAACAGTGATACACTATCTGGACAATGTAATACATATGAGCAAACAAAAGGTTAATGTAAAAGAACTGTGATAGACTATCTAGACAATGTAATACAGAAGAGCAAACAAAGGGTTTTTCCAAAGAAAGAAGATCCTTTGTCACTTTTCTTTCCAAAACTCTCGTGAATTATATATTCAAAATCATAAAGAATATCGTTCAGGATCAAATCTCTAAAAACGTGAAACAAGCTTAAAGTTATTTTGTGCGAATAGAGTGCAATCAAAACGTTACAACAATGGGTGAGTGCTCAGTTTGATATATAGGCGAAGGAGTTATACAGGAACGGCTTCTGCCTTTTGTGGATTCAAAGTAATGTGAAGGCAAACCGTTTGAAAGGCACAACAATGACGTGAAGAAGTGCACATCAGACAACGATGATGGTGCAACAAATATAAACAGAACATACAACGAATTTACCGCTTGGCTTGAAACACTTTATCAGGCCATATTCATGTGTTTTAAACTTGGTGTTAGGGGACAATACGTGCGTTGATATTCAGTAGGCCAATTTATTTGATAATCTAAATGGCTGTGAAAACTTGTTTCAGGAGACATATACAAAAATGCTGGATTCAAAAAATAGGCTTCAAGCAAGGAATGGAGCCTGTTGCATATATTAGCTACCAAACAATGGGCAAAACATCGTGCTGTGAGCAAATCCTTTGGTAATAAACCTGAAGATATTTCAAGCTTGTTGTATATTTAGCTAATTGTGACGTTGAAATCCATTTCAAAAGACAAACTGAAAGGGCGAAAATGTTCGGTGACTGGATTCAAACTCGCGACCTAATCACCAGGCCGTGCTAGGCCTGCATTTAAGGATGTTTTAAAGTTTATCATGTATTGCTATCGCAAATGTATTTTGTATGAAAAAACATCTCTGCACAATAACATTTCTGCATTTGGATTGAAACTAGATTTTATAGCGGCGGG
>NW_013668759.1:122868-124877 GCF_000517525.1 Limulus polyphemus
CTGATAAAAAGGAAAAACGTAGAATGATTATAACACAAGTGGCGTTTGTTCAAATGTAGAAATGAACATGTTGCCTAAAGTAACTTCCACGTGGAATGATTATAATACTGTAGTACATTGCATTCCATGATTTCCTGCAGATAAGTATCAGGGTCTGCTGACAGAAGTTCTGACCAATATAACGTAAAAAGTATGGGTTAATTATTTCATGTATTCAGACTAAGAACAAACGAAAACACAAAAAATGCTAAAAAGACTGATATATATGCAAATTATTACAGAATAAACTCTATATACCAAAATAAAACAAAGGCAAGGGTTTATAGTGGGTCCGTTGAGCTGGTAAGAAACCCTTTAACTAATTTCTTCTACCACTCCAGTGTGAGCTCCCATGTAAGTGAAAATATAAAGAGAATCAAAACAAACCCAATGATAAAATTATATAAAATGAAAAAATATTTAAGCTTACAAGTTTCTCTCACAACAGACTAGGGTAAAATCTCACTTAACAATGTCTAAGCTCAGCCAAAAAGCTAGAACTTTAGTGAAAAGCTAATTCAAAGCTTTGGTCGAAAGTTTTCATTACAGTTGAGAGCCTAACTTTTAAAAATATACAATAACAACAAAAAAGCCACGTTATTGACAAAATGCAGTTAATACACTTGACCTACATTTAGTGTACGAGACATCCTCGAGCCACTATCCGATTTTCCCACAGATAAGACAGCCTTCTACCATGGAGCTATCTTCCTTGCAAATAATGTGGGTAATGACCTATTAGTGAAGTGGTTCCTGGGCACAGTAAGAACATTAAAAAGGTAGATTGCGTACTTGAACAACTTTCTACGTTCAAATTAAATTCACTAAAAATACAGCAAACACTCAGCAAATAGTCACATGTTACATTTTCAGTAGTTTTGTTTTTATGGTAACTGGCAAATCCATTAAAAATATCAGTTAGTCTGTCAAAAACTGGCCAATTGGGAACCACTGGCTCTCAGTGGTGACAAACCTAAGCACAGCTTACACATTACCTTAGCACCGTCGTAGAGTTACGTTTAATTTCCATTGTGTCTAATGTATAACTGCTTACAGATGTAATGCAAAACGCCACCTAGTAGTAAAATATAAAAGCGTTTTATGAGCAAATGAAGTGGCAATCCATAGGTTGTGAGCCAATACGCATTTGGAAAACGTGGTGCTATAGTTCAATACCATCATTAGAAGCCTCTGAACAGTGATATTGTTTGTGAAACTCGCGCAGCAACAGGAGGTCCACAGCTGAACCTAAAGAGGCTCCTCCGTCTTACCGTTGTTGTTTCAAACCGTAAGTGTCTCATCTACTGCTTTATGTGAAAATGTTTGCTACTTTTTAAAGAACTGCTTAAGTCTGAAACCTTGAGATAAATAGTATTCACTATAATCTGTTATTTGAGGTTTGAATTATTCTTATCGATTGTTTCTTACCATTGGGAAACCAACATAAATGTATTAGGAAGATAGTGCAACATAGAAATTGGTGACGGTAGGAAAATAATTACTTAAATATACCTGAATGAAGTTATATTTTATACTAGCTACTGAAGAGTTAAATTCAGTCACAACAGATTCAGTAGAGGGGGAAACACAGTTTAATGACGAAAAAATACGACGCAATAGCAACAAACATTCAAGTTATTCGCTACGGTTAAGTTTGTTCTGAATAATTTGCATAATCCTGTTAAAAGCCGTAATACTGCAACAGTTGTTGCGCTTTTACCCATCCTTTTTCTTTTTTAAGTTAATTAATTTTTTTACTTTGTATTTTAATTCATTTTTATTTTAATGTTACAACTTGAGAACTCTTTGTTCTCCGAAAGGGGCCGAAGATCGCCTGGAGGAATCACCTGTTTTAACCACTCGCACCACTATACAGTAGTGTGTTGTCCGTCCGTCAGTCAATAAACACTAAAACGACGTCACATAAGGGGCGCTTAACGTTGCAATTTGTAAAACATGCGCCTGCCGTG
>NW_013668759.1:125198-127783 GCF_000517525.1 Limulus polyphemus
AGACCCTGTAGAAGTACATCTAATATTTAATATGTTACCTAGTTTAATTAAAGCTTATTAAAGTTGGAATACGTATTTTCCGAAACGTTCAAGTGTTAAGTGTCTGTTGCCGTTTCATTTTCGTGTACTGTATGTTGCTGTTATTTTTTATTCATCATTACATTTCAGTCTTTATATATAGTTTAAAAACCTAGACGACTACTACAACAACTGTAGGCTGTGGGAAGCATTTTGCTTCAAAGTAAAGCTAATCGAGATGCAGTTTTTACTTACACACCTGTTATTTGTATGTACTGCTCAAAAATATATCACAAGGTACATGCGAGGCCCAACCTTTTGAAAATGTGCTTAAAAGAAGTTTAATATAAAAGAATCTGTAATTTTCTGTGCCGTGTAATGAAATTCTATACACATTTAATACATAACATACGAGTACGTCAAATAAATAATTTTCATTACATATGTGTTATTCATATATACCATGAATTTCAATCTTCTTTTAGTATTATAATTCTTATTCTGAATTCATTCTTTGTTCTAAATACGTAGTCGAGAAAACCTAATATTATTTTAAATTATCTTTTTTATGCTCGAAATATGCAATATCTGTAGTTACTTGGGGAAAATATTGCTTAAAATGATATTTATTATGTACGAATGTTGGCAGGTGTGTCTTTCAACATTTACTCAGATGATATCTACTGCTTACTGCTCCAGCTATGTTGTAATGAGAAAACCAGTCACGTACGTTGCATATGTCATAATGGGTAAATGCGAGGTGTCCTGGTAACTAAGCGACCTGGTATTTAAATAGTCTATTTTATGTTTTCAATCCAAATGGTTGGATATCGAAAAGCCAGAGATGCAATCATCTGGTCTAGAAGTTGCGAGTACACGATCGTATTTGTACTGCATCGTTTAATAAATATTGTCTATTTGTTCTACATTGTGGATACTCTCATTATTCTGTTTATCACCAACTCAGTTAAGTTAGAGTTTTGTAATACTCCATAATCGACGTCTTGAACGAATCTACAGTTTAGCAGGTCTGTTTGATAGGTCAAACGAATATTCATTTCACCTGAGAACACCACAGAGAGAATAGGGGAGAAAGTTTTGGTGCCGTGACAGCAGGATATCATTTGTGTGGAGTTTGCTTTATAACCTGAACTCTCGTGTTATTACGTTTTAAAAGGACAATTAGAATGATTTATGAACTAGAGGAAGAATCGCTCATTAACGAGAGATGGTTGTCTCGGGCTTAGAAGAAGTTTTATCCTAGATGTTTGACATTTTCCGATGTTGTAAAGGTTCCTGGCCTCGATCTCGTTGCGAATTACAACCAAGAAAAAAAAAGTTACCGACATCAAATGCACTGAGATCACTCGATCGAGTACTTCCCCTAAGGATCAACCTTGGTGCGAGGGAAGCATAGGCTTATAATAATAGTTTTGGGTTTGGTGAGTCTGAAACAGAATGGGACACTCTTTACAGGACTCCCAGAGTTACGCTACCGAAAATGATTGAACAAACTATGACCGAAGCAACCAGAGTTGTGGAATGAAACTGGAAGTGGAGTGACAATATTTATAAACCGAAGTCGTCCCACAAGCAGGTGAGATGGTGGGTGACGAACAAAAAAAGAGAGTAGGTCATGGAGCACTGAAAGCTTGACCACTTACACTTATATTATAGATTGTATAGTGTGGCATAGTTGAAAGATAGGCTTCTTATTCACAAACTACAACACTAAGATTTATTATGAGTTTAGATTCCTTGTTAGGCATTTTGTTAAATATGGTAGAATTAAAGGATACATTTCTTGTTCAAAACCTATTTCCTTGGAGTTTAGTCCATGTTAAGTTCTTTATAGAAATTGGTGTATTACAAAAATATTCTTCTTATTCACAGGGGGCACCCTTTAAAGACACATTCAGGTTTCTTGTAGGTATCTTGTAAACACTGGAGCATTTTAAAGATATTGTTAGTTTGTTTGTTAATTATGCACAAAACTACACAAGGGCTATCTGTGCTCTGCCCACCACGGGTATCGAAACCTGGTTTCTAGCGTTGTAAGTCCGCAGACATACCGCTGTGCCACTGGGGGGCTTTTAAAGATATAACCTTTAATTAAAAAATTAAAATCTGTACTTTTTTACTTCTCGTTCATAAATCTTGCAGAAATCTTATACAATCGATATTGTTTAAAAATACAGTGTTGTTTAAGACTTGTACAACCAAGTCAACCAGACACAGCCCGAAGTTTCATTTCCTGCACACATTTATACAATTTTATAAATTTAAAGAACACCTTGTTGATTGATGTCTTGCACTTTTTCTATTCACATCATGTACAACTAGTTTAGTTTTTAGGTTTAGGTTTTTGTGTGTTTGTGGAACATACTGAACAGACTAGAATTTGAGATAATGTTTTATTCTATTTTGCAAATTAAGATTTGGTGTATATACTCAATATTTTCATGCATTTTTCAGAACTTCATCACGTATAATGAAGTGTTTCGGAGTTGGTCTCCTTCTGATAGCAGCTACAGGAGAAGGGTTCTACGGCCTCGTCGTTCAACTCA
>NW_013668759.1:128260-129789 GCF_000517525.1 Limulus polyphemus
CAGCTTCATTGTTCTTCTGTAGCCCTTTGTATACAATGCTTTTCAGTATTTGTCTCCTGAAGCATCGTTGTAAGCCTGCGGACGTCCTCGCTGTTTTGTTGTGTTTGATGGGAGTCGTATTAATTTACAAACCAACGTTTTTCTTTACAGACCAAACAAACCATTCAGACAACTTTTCAAAATCTAGACTTTTTGGCGCCATGATTGCAACATGTGGTGCTTTGTGTGATGCCTTACTGTTTGTGTGTAGTAACTATCTGTGTAAAGTACATTGCTCTGTAATCTCTTTTTACACAGTCCTGTGTGTGGTAGTTCCCTGGATGCTGACAACTATAATCAACGGTTTACCCACAAACTTCTGGAAATGTTCAGAAAACAATCTGTACTTGTTTTTTTTGGCAGTTATTGGTGTAGTAGTTGTGCTAACCTTAAATCGAGGGCTTCAACTAGTCGAGCCAGGACCAGCAAGTACTATTATTTCTACTGCAATTCCAATAGGTTTTTTTATTCAAGTCTTCATAAAAGGTAACCCAATAACCCTGATATCTGGAGTTGGTGCTTTATCCATTTTTACAGCATTATCAATTTCCGTTCGTTTTAGTTGTACTTGCTGTTGTGAAGCCCTGAATATTTCTTATTCTTTAAAAAGGTACAAACAAAGATACCGTTAATTTTACAGCATTAAAGATGGTTAAATAATCGATCAGTTTTGAAATTCCACATGTCTGATAATATAAAAAAAAAATTAATTTCCAATGAGCTTGATGTTTCTCGAAACAACAATCTACAGTAATGAAATGAAAGTTTCGGACTACTTTATGAAGAGACATTTCACTATGTACAAAATATTTTCCTTTTTAAGTTTTAAATAAGATATATAAAGTAACCTTACATTGGGCAACTCGAATGCGAGTACCTTTATAGTTCTATAAAACAATGTATGAGTTGGCGTTCTAACAAAACTTTGGATTCTTACAAATCTTTACCTGTTAGAGACGTTCAGCTTCTATCATTATGGTGGTAAAAAAATGTGGATAACTCTTGAATTTAGAATTCATGAACATACACATTGCAGTATCGAACGTGATAATATCCTAATGTAATGTTATGGAAACGATCAAAAAGAGCAGAAATAATGTTCTCAAGAACTAGGCAATTCAACTATTGCAAGAATGCAAGCTAAATATAGTTCTGAGTTCCATTATTTTGGTTATCTTCGTCGGTGTGTGTTTGACATATTATATTTGGATTACTATTCTATATTTCTACTATATTTAATATGTTATTGAACACTTCGCTGAATTTTTGAGTGTTTTTTTAATATGTTGTATTTTGAACTGTACTTTAATAATTTTGGTAACTTATGATCTTTGTTCTATTTGGTTGCATTGGGTAAAGGTAATATATAAAGTGTTAGAATAAAGTTGATTTCTATATCGTTTATGATAGTTGAAAGAAAAGGAAGACGTAGAGTTGAAGCATTTCTACTATCAAGTTTTCCTTCTATAACTTTAATAAACATTTGTATT
>NW_013668759.1:130736-133486 GCF_000517525.1 Limulus polyphemus
GAATATTAATGACTAGAAATTATGTTTTGTTTGTTTGTTTGAAGTTATGCACAAAGCTACACAATGGGCTATCTGTGCTCTGCCCACCACGGGTATCGAAACCCGGTTTCTAGCGTTGTAAGTCCGCAGACATACCGCTGTGCCATTGGGGGGCAGAAATTATGTATTTAAACGTATGTTTGTATTACTTGGTGCATTTATATGTAAAATCTAATTTATGGAAATGTAGGTGGAGATATGAAAATTTAGCAACAAATCTCCAAATGCTCTTTTGTTCTTTCACTGATTATTTTTGAGAATGATTAAATATTAAAAAATATAAGTTATGTTGCCTTACTGGCGTTTCTAATCGATAATTTTCTTGAAAATACATAGAATTTTGCTAAAAAATTTAGATTCTAACTATTGAAGTTTGTAGAGCTTCCTATACACTCACATTTCAGAGATGATTTGTGAAACTGTAGTCTCAATAACTGCCATTGTCAGGAAATAATTTAATTAATACATGTTAAGTGTTTCGTGTGTCAAAATTGAATCATCTTAAATATATAACACTTTATTGCCTTAACTAAAGGATTAATATTATTTACCTTTTTTAGGTATATGAATAATAAATAGTCATTACAAACATGTTTTTTTTATGAATTTCTACGTCATAATCAAGGAAAAGCAAAATGTTGAATAGCTTAATAAAATTAAGATAACCAGTACCTATATTTCTGTAATTAGAATGTTCAACCTATACGGCAACTTTTTGCACATGGGCTAAACATCAAGTACAGAAATCCCTAGGGTATAGCCGTTTCTAAACTTGATCAACTCACTAGGGTGAAGGCTGCCAGCCAGCAGGACCTTCCACCACAAAGAATTTATCTTTAATCGATTAATGATTCATAAAATGAAGAAAATGCTACAAAATGGTAGAGATCGGCCAAGGAAAGCTGGAATTCTATCCTTTCTCGAAAGTTTGAGTGCTGTAATCTGTCGAAAATTCGAAATAGGACTTTTCACACACAGTATTATGAAATGTATAACAAAATGCGTATGTTCTTTTTCGAAGTTATCCACTACAAAAAAATGTATAAAGAGATTATATAATGTATTTATAAGATTTCTATAGAAACTCACTAAAGCATTTTCTTAGATTTTTCACGACAAAACTTCTTGAGAATTTTTAAAGAAATGGAATTGTGCCAACTTTTTCTAATAATTCTAAAAAAAAAGACTTGCATAGAAGACCACTTTAGTTTCTTCACATGTTTCTTTTATGTTTTTATAAACAGATTTTGTTTATTTTTTTGTTGTTGTTAGGTTTAACGCTATATGATGTGCTATCTGTGCTGTGCTCACTACTTTTCCAACAGAATTTCTAGAGATGCTAATGTGGAAATTGTGTAGAATTTTATAGAAACGCTACTGAACCTATAGAAAATTGTTCAGTAAATCTTCAAATATATCATATACATAGGAATTTAAAACACATGTCTTATAGAAATTACGTTTTTATGTGTGGTTCTCTACTGAATAAAAATATCCGAAAAGCTGTAGCAATTGGTGTACAATCTAATGAAAGATTTTCGGAACATTTATAGATATCACATATACATGATATCACATATACATGACATCACATATACATGATATCACATATACACGATATTTCGAAACTTCCTTTGTAAACTAATAAAAAGATATACATAATATTATTACATCACAGAAAACATTCAATTTGTAAATAACTCAGTTCAGAATTTTATATAAAATCTAGATTTCTGACGATTTCAATTCATCAATGAATATTTCAACAACTTTCATTAGAAATCAGTTCAAGAGACTGTATTTTGTAAAAAACTTCACATACTAGAGAAAATGATGAAATTCAAGTGACTTGCATCAATGCCAGAAAATAATCATTTGAGGATTTATGTAATAGCAACTATTCTATTGCAAAATTATAAAATCAATCAAATGCACATTGTGCTTTATTATATTTGCACCAAATAGAAGTTTCTTTAACGTATATTCAAATAAAAAATAAACATTCCTTTTAAAATTAATTGCCTTTTTATCAATTTTTTGGTTTTGTTGAGTGTTTGTTTTTTGAATTTCGCGCAAAGCTACACGAGGGTTATCTGCGTTAGCCCTCCCTAATTTACCAGTTTAAGACTAAAGGAAAGGCAGCTAGTCATCACCACCCACCGCCAACTCTTAGGCTACTCTTTTACTAACGAATAGTGTGATTGACCGTCACATTATAACGCCCCCACGGTTAATAGGGCGAGCATGTTCGGTGTGACGGAGATTCGAACCCGCGACCCTCAGATTGCGAGTCGAGCGCCTTAACCACCTGGCCTGTTGTTGAGTGTTTCTTTTAAATTAAAAATATAATTTTAAATAAATATTAAAATTTTATCAAGTGACTTATAATAAGCTAAATTTAAACAATAAAAGGCTGCAATAAAGTCGGCAAATAATCCAAAAAAGGAATTTCAAGTGAAAATTATGACTCACCTCAATAATAAAATCAAAAGTTCTAAACGACCAAACCAACTTAAGCTCCACCCCTCTTCTTACCCCACTTGTCTGTAGGTGATTGCCAAGGTCACTTCCGGTTCTTTGTTTAAAGATAAATATAAACCTTGCTACAAAACATTTCGGTCTGTCAGTGGTGAGATTCAAATATTTTAACAACAGGTTCTCTCACTAGCAGCATGTAAAAATATTAGATATTAAAAAAAGGAGGGGACCAG
>NW_013668759.1:134364-135786 GCF_000517525.1 Limulus polyphemus
CCCATCCTATTACAATAGACCAAGCTACTCAAACTTCACCCACTCCTGAATCACAAAACATGTCAACTCAAACCACCACTACTGGGAGAAAAAAAGGCACCCAGACCCAGCCACAAATATTCACAGTTACCAACGAAGCCTATCAAAAACCAACAACCCGCCTCTCAGCCCCAAGGCACTTTCTACATCATCGTTGTCAATCGTCAATCTCACCAAAGGCCTTAGTAATTGACACCTCCTCCCGATCTCTACCTACCCGACAAACCTTTCTGTGCCTTCCGCCCACTCACCAACGACACTGAGAACTCCATGCCTTTACCACCTTCCTGGAACCGGTACCTGTTCCACAATAAAACCATGGCGAACATCAGGTGACTCCACAACTCATTCAAAAGCTAATAAACCCATAGCACCAGACTTCACTTTGCCTACCCTACTTACTTCGCTAACAGGGCACTGGTAACGAATTGGTCGTCGTTTTCTCGGGGTACTCCCGCTTCCCCCACATTAAATTCTTGGCATAGGATTTTTAAATCCCCGCCGCCCTGATGGACCATCTGTCCGATATCGGCCGTTTAGTTTAGTTTACTTTGCTCTTCACTTTTTATTGTTTACTGTTTCTCTCACGTTTACCTTTTTAAATTTATATACCTTGTCTGCATTAATTTCCTGTTTTCTCAAATTAAGCCCATATTCCTAGGCCACGCGCAGGGTGAAGGAGGATTGTTTAATCTTCGAGCACCCTAGATTAGTAATTATTTCTTCGGAAATAATTATTTTTAAATATAAATAACTGCCAGAAACAAACGAACGATTTCAGTCTGTACCTGATGATGCGTTTACTGGCAAAACCATGGTCGTAATAAATGATGTATTTTTGTAACGTACAATTGTCTTGATTTTCATCAATTTTGTAATTATAGAGTTTCACCAAGTGCCGATGTTTTCAAAGATCAGTTTATTTGTTTGTTGAATTTCGCGCAAAGCTACTCTACGGTTACCTACTTCAGTCGTCCCTAATTTTGAAGAGGTAAAGCAGTTAGTCAACATCACTTACCACCAACTCTTTTACCAATGAATAGTGGGAATGATCATCACACTATAACGCTCCTACGTCTGAAAGGGCGAGAAACTTCGGTTAAGGTATTCGAACTAATTTTCGTAAGGACATAATATTTAAAATTACTGCTCCAGTTTTGCCAATTTTCCAACCATTAACTCCTAATGGTGCCAGTTCAAAGAAAGACTGGGTCTTTAACTTAAAGGCACTTTAACTTAAACACACGCTATAATTCACCACGATTCACGCACTTTACTATCGAGATTGACTCAATTGTCCGTCTCTGTCTCTGCCTATATGAAATTCTAATTCCGATTAATAATTTCGCTTTATCTGGCGCACTTATATACAAAAATAGAGGG
>NW_013668759.1:136296-139567 GCF_000517525.1 Limulus polyphemus
GGGACGTATCTTCTTCCGTACTGGTCTCTGTCTCGTTGGCTTCTGTTTCACGTGGGGTTCATCTGCTCCATCAGGAAATGCCCTATTATCGGTAACAGTCACATCAGTAGTAGTAACTTCATCAAGGGCTTCACTGTTTTCTTCTCAAAACCGGGTAGAGTTTCTTCTTCGACAGTGGCTTTATCAGGTGACACGTCTTCAGCTGCGTCATTTGTTCCATTGTTCACTTCGTTCCAACTGAAATGTCCTGAACAATGATAATGCCAAAGCCTATTGGCATGCACCACCTTTGGCATGCACCTGTTTTTTAGTATATAAGCCTGGCAAAGAAAGCCAGCGATATAGGCAGATAGATTGCAGAGAAGAGATAGAGAATTGAGTCAAGCGAACAGTAGGCACCGTAAGTAAAGTGTGTGAACCGCTGTAATTTGTAGCGTGTGTTATAAAGGTTGTTAAGTTTAAAGTGACTGTGGAAATTCTGTGTATTACTAAAAATCGTATCGAGAAAGAATAAACTAGTTTAAGTCAAGAAGGGACTTGTATCGCTGAAGTTCCTCGAAAAGAATTTATACCGGAAATTAACAAACAAGGAGATACACAACAATGTATTATAACTCCCGAATGTCAGGTAATATGCTTTCTGATAACATTTATTGTGGTTATTTTTTATACCTTTTCCTACTGCGGTACCAGATCATAGGTTCTTACTAGTTTTAAAATACCGCCAGAATTGCAATAGTTAATATTTATACTAGTTAAAAGTATAGGCCTAGAATTCAGTTCATTTATAACCAGTCGATGGTGATATTACAATACATACAACAGTGATTCTGAACGTGGGGCGCACGCCCCACAGGGGGGGGGGCAATTTGAAAATGCTACAATAAGAAAAAATTTCATTTGGTTGTGAAATTTGGTAAATTTCTAAATTTTACATTATATTATAATACCTTTTCAACACCAAATTTATTTTTATATTAAGGGAGCATCAAATATTTTGAGGTGTCGGGACAAAAAGGGTTAAGAACCACTATTATACAACATACAGTTGCTGATTGTTTCAGAGGCGGAATGGCCTATACGGCAAGTATCGCTGGTGCAGGTGCCTTTCTGACGCAGTGACGGGGGGGTGTTCTGTTACAATATATATATATTTAATTATATTAAAAATGAGAAATATAGAATACTTATAATTAATTTAACTGTGTTCAAGCTAAATAAACGACTAATGAGATTAATTGCAACACCACCCATCAGTTATGGTTGGTGGGCTGGTGGTAGGCTGTAAGGCTAATCGAGTAAGAAACATGATTGTAGGTGCCGGTCATTCATTACTGCCACATATATCGCTGGTCTGTTAGTCCACCTCTGTGATGTTTGATTATTAGGTGATTGCAAGTTACTTTAATATATTAGACAAATAATGCACAATAAATTCCTAAGCCTGAGGTCAAGATGGCAGATATTCTTACCCTTATTGAAACAGGATTACGTAAAATGCCTGGAGCAGATGGTGGTTTTGTTTTGTTAAAACTAATATAAATGCGATTGATTTTATTAATGAATTCAGCTCTCCTTTTGTCGTTCTTTCATTTCGAAGACAGGAATGGAAAGAGAGCCCCAGTTCTTTGATTTGCATGCAGGACATCCCACAGTTGCACAATTACTACCAAATATTTCGCAAGAAAAAGCAGACAAATAAAATATCTAAGTTACAACACCATTATTAGCATCCTACCATAAATATTCTGCGTACACTTCTTCGCAATTCTACTATACCAAAGCTTAGAAGTCACGTGATCAAACTAGTGAACCAGCTTACGTAGATCATTGGATTTTCCAAAACGGAGATATCCCTTGTACTTAACAACATTGGAAAACAAAGAAATATGGATCTGTTACGAATCTTACCCTGGTCGTGGTAAGCAAATTGCTGCGTCTTGTAACAGGTGACAATCCACGAACACAAAGGACAGTGGGAAAAACCATCAATGTGTTGTCATAGACATCAGTGCGTATCCCAATCAAGAATGGTCTCCATCTGGAAAAGCGACACAATTCACGTGCACACAAATTGCTTCCACGACATACCCATTCAACTGTTGCATATGTCAAGCAGATGTTGAAAGAAATAGGCATTCATGTTATTCCATACCAAGACATATCGATCAAATCACCGGATGTATCGACCTATAGGTTTGTGCTGAAGTGGACGCTTGAAAACCGTTGTCCTCCTACAAAGGTTTATTATAGAAAATCAGCAAGGAGGAGCTTTATGTGGTTTTGACATGAAAACCTTATGATGAAGTCTTTTGCAATGGAAACTACGCTGTAGGCTCTTGTTAAAATTCATGGTCTGAGGTAGAACTTAACCGAACGAGGCAACCAGAACTGCAACGACGTGCTGGAGCTCCAAAATAGTTTTAATATGATGAACTCAATCTCTTTATATGTGTCTTGTCCATTGCAGCAATGAGAAAAAGTGTATTTTATTAAGATCGCACACAAAAGAAGAAGAATGACGAACTCAGAAGTTGGCCTACTGTTACCACTTTTTTGTTTGTTTTTAATAATGGCTGAGTTTCTCTCTCTCTGTGTTTCCATGTTACCTTCAGTGATAGGCTTCAACATTACTCAGAAGTCCACGTGGACAACTTCCCAATTCTCATAAACCATGACGTCACCTCAAAGCGTTTTAATTGATTTGTATAAATTGCTTAAATAATTGCAACTTAAAGTTTTTGGCAGGCAGGGGTAGGGTGGTGTCCAAAGAAGTTCTCAAAAACAATATTAGGAAGATTTATCCTACGTGCCCCCCAGTGGCACAGCGGTATGTCTGCGGCTTTAGAATGCTCGAAACATGGTTTCTATACCCGTGGTGGGCAGAGCACAGATAGCCCATTGTGTAGCTTTGGTATTTAGTATATTGAAATCTGAACGCACATCGTTTGCGATTCATGGCCTAAACTATCAGGTCAGAAACCCAAAGGCTACTCTTAACCGGAGAGCAGGATTGACTGGTACAGGTGAAAGTGTTCAACACCATATCGCGGGTCGAATCTTTAACCTCCATATACGCACTCCGGAACGCTAGCCAGAAGGCCGCATCCAATCCCTCACCCTGCTTCTAAATTAAAAAGAAATAGTTATGGACTGTATTGAGGAATAAAAAAATTGTCAAATCTGGGATTTAGTTTGTTTTCCAGGATGAGAGCTTATTACATTTTTAAGTGATGTTGTGACAGCCACACACACACACACACACACAAAA
>NW_013668759.1:140115-143912 GCF_000517525.1 Limulus polyphemus
GTGTAGCTTTGCGTGAAATTCAACCAAATAATAACTTGTCTTTTACGTATGAGTTTATTTATATAATGACTATAAGCCTCCCCCCCCCCAAAAAAAGGAAAATTAAAGCTTGGTATTTTTTTTTCTATTTACATTAATGTCTATTACTTATCTACACACGGACTTACTTTTCTTTGTGGTATAGCATTAGGGTTTATTATCTACGTGACCACCTCCCAGTGGCACAGCGGTATGACTGCGGACTTACAACGCTAGAATCCGGGTTTCGATACCCATGGTGGGCAGAGCACAGATAGCCCATTGCGTAGCTTTGTGCTTAGTTACAAACAATTATAAACAATCTACGTGACTGAAGTTTATTCCTCGTTGTGCGTTTCATTAGACCCTAGTTATCTGATTTAAAAGTTTGTTTCTTTTCGTGCACTTGGATTAGTGTCTATATCTTATGAAACGTAAACTGAATCTCGATATTTTTTGTCTTCTCGTTTCTTCTGATGAGCTGTCGATATTCACTGGGGAGGAAGAGGTCTACGCTGAACCTGACCCTCTCTGGTCCAAAACATGGACCGAATCCCGATGATAAAGAAGAAATAGTGTTGTATTTACTAAACATGCGGACAATGGACACAGTTTAACATCCTGTGAGTAATGCAACAACAATGTAACAAGGGTTATTAATAGTAATTCCAGAGGGGAGGAAGAGGTCTACGCTGAACCTGACCCTCTCTGGTCCAAAACATGGACCGAATCCCGATGATAAAGAAGAAATAGTGTTGTATTTACTAAACATGCGGACAATGGACAAAGTTTAACATCCTGTGAGTAATGCAACAACAATGTAACAAGGGTTATTACCTAGGATTCAGTAACAGTGCAAACAAAATAGTAATTCCAGAGAGGGGGGAGGGAAGAGGTCTACGCTGAACCTGACCCTCTCTGGTCCAAAACATGGACCGAATCCCGATGATAAAGAAAAAATATTGTTGTATTTACACTTACATTCTTCAGCAACCATACATCATCGTAAAGGAGGGAGGAAGAAGTCAACGAACCTGACCCTCCCAAGTCTTTGAAGACCTAAATCCCCACAAGAGAAATACTTTGCTATTTATTGGTTATTCTTACAAATACCAATTATATCCTCAAGGAATCGAGGATTTTTTTTTCAATATTATTATTCTTTTCTCTTCGGTCTGGAATTACTATTAATAACCCTTGTTACATTGTTGTTGCATTACTCACAGGATGTTAAACTTTGTCCATTGTCCGCATGTTTAGTAAATACAACACTATTTCTCTTGCTTGTTTTTGGAATTTCGTGCAGATTGCGAGTCGAGCGCTCTAATCAGCAGACCCGCTATTTTTCTGTCATACAATGGTGACTACTGATGTTGCCTAGTGGTTACCACATCGAACTGTGAACCCGAGAGCAAATGTTTCACGTCCTGTTATCACAAAATCACACTTCACCTTTTGGGCTCGTGGATGTTCTATATGAGTCAAATAACACTATTCGATTACCATAGCCCAAGAATTAGTAGTGGGCGTATTTGACTAGCTACCTTCTTTTTAGTCTATCAGTTTAAACTTAGAGACGGCTTGCGCAATTACCCCTTGCGAATATCCCAAACAAACAAATTACAGAAAAATACACAATTTTACTTAGTTTAACCAACTTGGAAAGGTGTTTCTTTATTTAAATAATTCTTGTTGTCCTGAATGATAAAGATATTTGTAATTTTTCTCGTGATACTATGCACAAGCATTAACTGTTTACAAATATTTCGTTTCATAGCAATGAAAATAGAACAGTTGTATTTGAAATCAGTGGTTCGTAATTTATAACGTTCAGAGATAAGAATACCCAACATTTCAGGGACAAACTGGATCTTTCTGGTAAAAGTGCAAGGTTAACTATATTCTAAAACGTGTCACTGAGTTTGTTGGCGAGCAGATCGTCTGGAACAATTGGTATATATAGGTTAAATAAGCAGTGTTGTATTTTATCTGTTGAACAGCCCGATAAAACGATATTTTTGACTTGTATTATCGTTGAACAAATACGACGTGGCGGTTGGGGATATTCATAGAATAGACGGGCGTACTATCACATCCTTATCATGCACCTTAAGCTTAAAAGTGTCCTTCCGTGCTAAAAAAGAAGTACGAGCTACGAATATTTAAATGACGTAGAAATACGGGGAAAGTATGTCCCATACCCATGTATACAAGATAACTTTGATAACGGTAAGCTATACATTACCAGGGCACTGCCTACCTGTAGTTTCTCTTCAGTGACACAGTAAACGTTTGTGTCGTTAACACATGTATTTATTATGTTAAATCGTGTATAGGAACTATATATTATTTCATTAGAAAAATCTCCATAGTTAACTCTGTCTTTTTTTTTGATAGGATATAACATACTTACATCAACTCCTAAGAATTTCAAAACACGCCCCTACCAATTTAATTCGTCAATCGTCTGCATTTATCAAGACATCATGCAGCAATCTGTGTATTTCATGATGATCAGGTTACTGTTTGTTCTAAGTCTTTTAAATTGTCCACGGTTGGGTTTAACTAACCCAATTGTTCTGAATACTCAATCAGTTGCAAAGTCTCCAGGACAACACTTGAGTATCGCAGATCTTTTGCTTACTCAGTCTACACTGGATAACGTCACAAAACAACTAATTTCTCAAATATATTTTCCAAAGAGCAACACCAAGTTTCCTGATGACCAAATAAGCTCTTCTTCCTCTACATCTTCATTACACGTTATTTTGAATATCTTGAGAAACCCTGAGAATTTAAGAACAGCACCTAAAAGTCCGAGACCCCACCGATTACGTAAAACTGAGAACTACAACAGAAGGAAACAAAGTAAGTCGTTACATTAGTCTAGTATACTTTATACTAGACATATAGCTGAAGAACTACCGTTACATTAGTATAGTAGACTTTATACTAGACATATAGCTGAAGAACTACCGTTACCTTAGTATAGTAGACTTTATACCAGACATATAGCTGAAGAACTATCGTTACATTAGTCTAGTATACTTTATACCAGATATAAAACCATAAAACCCTAAAACACATTAGAAGCATATGAAACACAATAACAAACAATCCGTTTAAAACATGATCGGCTTTCAAATAGGAAGAGAGAATAGTTCTTCAGCTATATGTCTGGTATAAAGTCTACTATATTAAGGTAACGGTAGTTCTTCAGCTATATGTCTGGTATAAAGTATACTAGACTAATGTAACGATAGTTCTTCAGCTATATGTCTGGTATAAAGTCTATTAGACTAAGGTAACGGTAGTTCTTCAGCTATATATCTGGTATAAAGTCTACTATACTAAGGTAACGGTAGTTCTTCAGCTATATGTCTCGTATAAAGACTACTATATTCGGGTAACGGTAGTTCTTCAGCTATATGTCTGGTATAAAGTCTACTATACTAAGGTAACGGTAGTTCTTCAGCTATATGTCTCGTATAAAGACTACTATATTCGGGTAACGGTAGTTCTTCAGCTATATGTCTGGTATAAAGTCTACTATACTAAGGTAACGGTAGTTCTTCAGCTATATGTCTGGTATAAAGTCTACTATATTCGGGTAACGGTAGTTCTTCAGCTATATGTCTGGTATAAAGTCTACTATACTAAGGTAACGGTAATTCTTCAGCTATATGTTTGGTATAAAGTCTACTATATTAAGGTAACGGTAGTTCTTCAGCTATATGTCTGGTATAAAGTCTACTATATTAAGATAACGGTAGTTCTTT